>NW_028234436.1:17287845-17305345 GCF_977035675.1 Penaeus japonicus
CTAATTCAGGCGTTTGTCCACGTCAGCGGTGTTTCCGTAAGCCTGATTGCTTTAGCTATATTTATAAACTGTGCAGAAACACGTGTGTGTGTGTGTGTGTGTGTGTGTGTGTGTGTGTGTGTGTGTGTGTGTGTGTGTGTGTGTGTGTGTGTGTGTGTGTGTGTGTGTGTGTGTGTGTGTGTGTGTGTGTGTGTGTGTGTGTGTGTGTGTGTGATTGTGTGATTGATTAATAGCCATATTAACTATTCCTAAATGGTTTGTACAGCAGTTCATGTTGAATTCTGAGTGAGTGAGTGAGAGTTAGTGTCAGTCGTACGCATGCGCTTACATGTCCGTGTGCATGTACTCGTATGCAAACGCACTCGAGTACGCGCACACGCACGCACAAGCGCTCGAGATCACGCGCCCCGCACCCCTTTTCCAAACTGTTTGATCAAGCAGTACATGGACACCAACTGCGCCTATCCTGTGTAGCTTAGGTATTTCGATGTTAATTTTGTTCTTGAAGGATGGAATAATCTAGAATCGCAATTTTGGGATAACAAAGTGTTACACATTTTTGAAAGTCACTATGATTGCGTTCAAAAGAATTGCAAGGTTATCTTACTTTCACTTTTTCTTGTTCAAATTACCTTCTGTGTTCCTGCGTTACTCTTAAAAATAGATAGCAGTATTTTTTTTTGGTTAAAGTTTACATACTGACTTTATTTTTTTTATTACATAATATTAAAATAGCTATTTCAGTGCATAGCAACTTGTAAGAGTATGAATTGTGGAAGAGTTTCACTGCCAGGCTTGAAAGATCAGTGCAATTACAAAAGCGACTGCAAATAGACTGTAATTGGGATTCCAGAAATGCTCGACTCTAGACTGAGAGGAAGGTCATCTTGAGAGAAATTTTTATGATCTTAGTCCCTATACTCTGTGTGTCAACGGGCTTAAAATCCATTAGTTGAAGCAATTAGATTGTTAATAATAATATGTAGCATTTGTATACATCCAAATAAGACATGTAGATTTAATAATTGCGATAAAGATAAAGCTGACTACCCCTAACTTGCGCACAGGCGAATTTTCGCGTTCCGTTGTTCCAAGTTGGTTTGAAATCATGACGTCATGATGATGTAACGTACTCGACATTGTGACGTTTTTCATCATTATCTTTTAAAACTTCAAAGCAAAACGAATTTGAAAAATAAAGAAATACAATTGCCAACTCGCAATAATGCCGTAAATCAATCTGTCAGTCACATTGATGTGTTTGCGTATCCGTTACGCTCGGCGATGACGTCACGAAGTCAAGCCAACTCGAGAGCAAGAATCCGCGAGAATCCGCGAGAATCCGCCTGACTTGCGCAAGTGTTTGTTTTCGGGGCGACTCACAGGCGGAGCAAGGGAATGGCTGACTCAACGTTGTAACGCCGATTTCTTAGGGTGGGGCTGCATTTCTGACCCGCGCACTCATGCTGGACGCCATACGCAACATGGACGAGGACGTTAAAGTGCTAGAAGTGGTGTCGGACGCCGAGGAAATGGCGGTGACCTTGGACAGCGAGCACGAAGAGGGCGAAATTAGCGAGGACGACGACGACGATGACGAAGTGGAACTCCCAGGCCAGCACTTCCCTCACCATTATCCCTCAGGTGGGACTCCATTCTGTCTTTGGGACTCGGTTTTTTTTTACCCCCTTTAGAGATTGTGATAGGGGGGGGGGGGGTCTGGGCTCGTTGGTTCCCTCCACCTACTCTGTGTCTTTGTGAAGGTTTGAGTAAGTTTTGATTCGCGTGTGATTTTGACCATAATAAGATTGCGTAATTATAGGTTCACTTCATGATCCTCATTTCAGGTTTTCCGAAAGAGGAGGAGGAAGGAGAATCTGAACTAATGTACTGGGAAACCTTCATTTTATAGGAGCTTTTGTTTGTGTGAGAACTATCTGCTTGTGCTAAATGGCCCATAGAATCTGATTTTTTTCCTTCATATGGTTTTGTATTTCGGATTTCTTTCATCAAGAACAGTTATGTAATTAATAATTGAATTACAGTTTGTAGTGATGGTATCCTTTGTTCCATGCTAGTCCACTAGAAATTGCACAAATTTGAAATTATGCTTCAGCCGAAGAACTAGAAAAAATAGATAACATAAAGTTTGGTAGTTGTATTCAAATTTTGGGAGTTCCTTATCACCCTAATATATAACAAACATTCATAAGGCTGTTTTCTTCTATGCAATTTAACGTATGCAATGTAATGATCACTGCGTGGAGGTTTGTCAGCATTTGCTGGAGCATAAACAAATATCTAAGAAACAGCCTGTTCTAGATGCTGTACCAGTGTAATTATTATCTCATAACCACCCACTAAGAGGGATTATAGGGGGCAGAGTCCCCTTGAAATCACATGAGTCATTATTTGCATAATATTGTTGTAAGTGATTTTGTTTTCAAATTTTACCCCAATTACCTATTTATATTTCATTCCCTCCCCTGCTATTAAGCCAGTATCGATGGTTTAGTTAGTTCAACAGTGTAAAACTAATATATCTGTTATATCTGCATCAGATCATAAAAGGAAAAGGGAACAGACAAATAGTTTTCCATCAAAAGTCAGATTCTAGTCACTTGTACTGTGAACTGGTATCATGACATACATGACGGCAGGCAGGTGTTATGACATATAAAATGCGGAGCAGGTGTCACAATATACATGATGGTCCTGGTTAGGCTTAAAGAACTTGAATAGCTCACAATTGTTAAGTTTTGTGACTGTCACAGCACTAATTTCAAAGCTGTACCCTACTAAAGTAAGTTGAAAGCTTTGTATTGTGAAGTTTTTAGAGAAAATTCTTATTGGGCAAATATACTGCATGGAGTGTGTAGAAAACATTTAACCCATCCTTCTAATTTCTGGCTAGGTTCCAATGTTTTTGATTGCCAATTAGTTTACTCTGGCCCCAGTCAGCAACAGGTAATGATCATATGTACATGATTAGAGACCAAAATTTCAACATTGCCACTCTAGTACAAGTGTTTTTTTTTTATGCATATATGGGGATAGAATGCACTTTTATTCACTATTTTTAAAATCCTCTGCTTGGAACATCCAACAAAAAATAGATTGAAAATTAAAAAGTGGATCATAGCAGTTATTAGACGTGGTTTCATCAATTCATTTTCAAATTTCAAGAGCCTCTGTTAAAAAGTGTGACCTTTAGAAAAATATAAAAATTGCCAGACTGATAGTGGTCAACCAATGATCAGTAATGCCTGTTTTTCAACTAATTATACTTCTTCTGTATTGCTAAAGCATTATTGACTACTGCTGATGTTTGCACTTTTCTTGGAAACCATTGCTATGGGTAATTGTCAATGAAATAAGATATTGTTTAAGATTAGAGGAAATACGCCAACCTCTGTGAAGTTGACATATGCCCCACTCTCAAAGCTGCGTGTGGTCATCCAGTGAGGTAATCTAGTAGTTTTACAATATTCAAATGTCAGCTTATGATACAATTTTTCTTTTTAGTGCATTAAGTTTTGATAATTTCTTTTCAGATTACCACAAGGAAAGACCGCAAGGAAAAAATTCTTCAGCAACTTCTGCTGTTGTGATATATGATGACCGTGGGCGCACAGCCATTTTCACCAGTCCCAGGAAAAATTTGCGCAACTCAAGTTCATACAAGAGAAGGGCAGATTCAGCAAGAAGATGGGAGCAGGAAGAAATGGAAAAGAGAAGACACAGGGAAGAAGAAGCACGAAAGCACCAGAAAGATAATGGTATGGGTAGGAAGTGGCAAAAGGTAGACAATGAAGGTGGGGCTTCAGGAGCTTCGACCAAGAAGAGTAAATACATGCGACAGGGATTAAGGCGGCTTGGGTCCACGGCGGGATGGGAAAGTGACAAGGTTCCAGGACCCAAGAATAAATGGTCTCTTGATCAACAACACAGACATAATGTGGGACACAGGAGCCACACAAGCAGCTCTGACAGTGACTCCTCTTACTGCAGCTGCTCCTCGTACTCCTCATCCAGCCACAGTGGTAGTGACTCCCCTGTGCAGAGGCGAGGGAGAGGTCAGTGCTAAAGAGAGGCTAGGGCATAAAAATTTTAAGAATAGATGAGCAGCAGGTAATGAATGGGTGAGATAGAAGGAAGATTATTGAGGATTATAGATCAGAGAAAATAGGGTATGATGTTATATGATTAGACAGGTTGATGTTAATAGAGTTGGTATCATTATGGATATTGACCCTCCCTTTTTGAGCCACATCTTCAAATGTTCAGCCTGCGCTGGGCATCATAAGATAATTTGTGTTTTTTTTTTTTATTATGTTCTAGACTTATGGTATGTTATGTGAGTCTATATATGATGTATTGGCAAGATGCTACTATTTATCATTTAGTATAATGCCGTAGTTACACAACTGTAGGGATGATTAGCTTGTGAATTTAACAAAAGGAAAAATGCAGCATATAAAAGAAGGCTAATGAAGAACAATAGTTGGGTACATAGTCTGAAAGTTGACTAAACATGATATCTGGCCAGAGTTTCACCTTCCGTTAAAAGATACTGTTAACTCTTCTGTGAAGGGATTTTTCAAGGGGTTGGATCACTTTCATACCATACTTTTCCCTTTGTTGAAATCACAAGATGTTTATTCCTTCAGTTATGAAAACCTATTACACCAAATGCCAATGAATATCACTTTGCTAATATATTATATCATGCTGTATATGTATATGTATAGGTAGACTCCTATTTCATAACTTAAGTCCTGACTAAAGATATCCAGCCCAGGCTGAACATCTTAACTCTTAACGACGGGCGACAAGATATCACGTAAAGTGGTGGCAGTGTCAGCCACCGGGGACGAGATATTTCCTCGTGGCAATCCTCCTGGCCGGTGCGCCGGGTTTATAGTGCTTGGCCGCAGCCAGTGCAGGTGGAAATCCTGAAGCGTTAGGCTTACACATTATAAATATTCTGGTGTTTTTACCGTTTGGAGCCAAAAGAGGCCGTCTTTAATGGGTTAAGATTTAGCTTGTCTTAGAAGGGTAAGCAACAAATAGGTGAGAAGATTAATAGAAATTTCCTAGGCAGTAGGATGAATAAGCATGTGAGAGAGTATCACCTGTAAGCAGAAGATACTGATGGTAAACATATGGAAGTATTGGTTGACTAAGGAGGTCATAACGAAAAGGAGGAGGAACAGGAAAATATTTTTTAGATTATTCTAATATAGTTGTTACACGTATACTTTCACATCTTTACAGTTGTTAATATGTTTAATGTTGAAGGGTTATGAAAATGGGTTTATTTGGTGAATGGTATTTTATTTGTTAGGTTTGATGTATGACTTTGTATTGGAAAATGGCACTTTTTTTAGGGAGTTTTTTTTTCAGCACTGCACTAAGAGGATTATATCACAAATTTTGCTTTCACATACACATGAAGAAGATAGATTTTGTTATCAGTTTACTTTCAAAATAGTAATCTTATTACTATAGTTAAATTTGGACAAAGAGCATGCAGACAGCCTTATAAAAGTACGAGAATTAGCAGTCGAAACATACACTTCACTTAGATGAATGTTAATTCACATTAGCATTTTGAGGAAAGTTTAAAGTGTGACAGGCTTTGTGTTTTTCATTTTAGTCCTTCTTTAACTTTTAAATTGCACCATTTTACATATTTCTTAAGTTTATCTGTGTCTCTTATATTTTTGTGATAAGCAATTTCTTATGCTTCTTTTGTCTCATTAAGAAATGTACTGTGTTATGTGTTTAGTAAGTTAAACATTATTGTTAACCCATTGCGGAGGGGGATAGATTCACTTGCCCAATCTCCAGGATAGGTTTTATTTTAGAGCGAGGCAGCTTGAAGTAACATAATTTGAATTTTCCCACTCTCTTTCAGTCATTCATTGTAAAACTAGAACTGTTTTTGTGTTTTATTGAGTTAGAGACTTATATGTGCCATATGACAGGCTCTATCAGTGCTGTAGTAGACTAAAATTGTAGTATATGATCCATATTAGCTCATTATTTTCTTTATACTTAGTATGATAGAAGTATTGCGGTTTTATGAGAGGACAAAAGGCAACTTTATTTTTTTCATATTTTTGTGCGGTCATGAACTAATACAAAACATATAACCAACTACAATAAAGATAATACAAAGAGGTGGGGAAGAGGAATGAAACCTGTGCTTGTGACTGTGAGTGCCACAGTGAAAGGCATCCATATTGGCACAGGAGCACCTTTTAGACACTGGTTTTGGATTGAGTCACTTTCCTCTTCACATTCTGCCTGCACAACCTTCATTGGTGGTACTTTAGAGCAAGAGGTCGTCAACTTAGTGTGTGCCATTGCTCTATAAAGATAGTGCTTGCTAGAGACCGTGGATGGGTGCCATTCAAGGCTCTCTTGATATTACAGTAATTACAGTAATTATGACTGCAGTTGCCATCCTTACTCACTCCTTTTTCATAACTCAATAAAATAGCACAGTAATCCAAAATCCCCGAACGCCATGTACATCATGAAACCTGTTGTCAGGCCAAAGCTCCTACGTCATGTATATCATGACACCCGTCCGCAATGGGTTAATGTTGTCCTTTGTCTTTTTGTTTTTCCTCCTCCTCCTCCTCCTCCTCCTCCTCCTCCTCCTCCTCCTCCTCCTCCTCCTCCTCCTCCTCCTCTCCTCCTCCTCCTCTCTTCCTCTCCTCCTCTTCCCCCCCCCCCACTCCTCCTCCTCCTCCTCCTCCTCCTCCTCCTCCTCCTCCTCTTCCTCCTCCTCCTCCTCCTCCTCCTCCTCCTCCTCCTCCTCCTCCTCCTCCTCCTCCTCCTCCTCATTTCTTCTTCCTTCTCCTTCTCCTCCTTCTCCTTCTTTGCATCCTCCTCCTCCTCCTCCTCCTTTGTTGTGCACATCTATATCTCTAAAGCATCATGACACTTATGCTTTGCGAGTTGATTAGGTTAGGCATTATACAGTTAATAGGGCTACACCAACTACAATTATTTGCCACACTTAGTACCACTTGTGGCAGTTGCAGGAAATTAAGTTAACAACTTGTACTTTTTCCAGTCAGATAATCAAGGATGTTTGCATACATAGTACCATAGCTGTTAATTGTAAGGTGGTGGTTTGCTTGTGAGTATTATCCTGTTAGAAACTGACATTGCTATGTGGCTGACAATTTAGTATTTCTCATGTCACTTTGACTTTGGTGTTTTATTAACTCATGATAGATTATTTTTTGGCTTTAATTTGCTTTTAAATGACTCTCTGACTTAGACTGTATATTTGTGTATAGCTTAGTACGTTGACCAGGTTAGAGCTTTATGATTTTCTCTTGCGTGTGCTCAAGTCTCTCATTGATAGCTTCTGTAACATGACTTTTGTATATCACAAATGCTTTGATATCAGGGATGCTTTGATACATGGAGCTTCAGAAAGTAAAGAAAAATAATTTTTTGTTTTTCTTTTGTCTCCTCTTTTTCAGGAAAAGAGAATAAAAGATCTGGAACAGCAAGCAGAGCACGTTCAAGATCACCGGCTGAACAGGGCTTCAGTTCCTCGAAGAAAAAATTAGCTCATAAAAAGTCTTCAGAAAAGTGGCCATCCAAGATATCGCCTCCCTGGGTACCACCAGTCACCCAGGATAAAGAGAGCACAAGAACATCTTCCCCTGATGAAGCTGCTGGTAAAATCTCGAAGTCGTGGGGCAATGGCAGGAAGTCGCCTCGCCCCTACATCCGCCATACTTTGTCTACCTCATCTAGCAGAAAGACAGCAGTAAAAGCAAGCCACCATAAAGCCCACAAAAGTAAACTCAAGGAGAGTGTTATTAAAATCAGTGACGATAATTCTGAAGAGAAAAGTGACAAGTCGCCAAAGGGAAAATGCGATACTTCAGAAGGTCCCCTAATATCAAGTCAGAAGCAACTTCCTAGGGGTAGTTTTGGAGAAATGCTCCTAAAAAAGACACTGAAAGGGAAGCTAAAAGTTTGCCCGCCAGCTAGTAAAACAGTTGGGAAAGAAGAAACTTCAGGAGAGGCTGGAACTAGTAAGAAAGAAGAATTAGCAGAGATAAGTGAAGTGTTACAACAGGACTGTGACACATTAGATCAAGAAGACGAGGATGAACTTCAGTTAAGGTTGATTGCCCTCCAGTCCTCCCTGAAGGTACTAAGTGATGTAAGGAGAGAAGGTTGCCAGTCTATGAACATTGGAAGTATGATTGTTGATTTCCCTTTGTCTTTGCCACAGGACAACGCAGAGCAGCCAGTTGAAAAGGAAGAGATTGAGAAAGAAGCAGCCTCTGGTTTTGTTCCTGATCAAAAAAATGTTGAGAATATTAGCTGTTTTCAAAGTCAGTTATCAGAGCATCATCTACAGTTAGAGTCTGCAGCAGAAGGCTCAGCAAACATAGCAGGCAATCAGAATCTTGATACAAGGTTAGAAGAAGGTACTCCTAAGGATGATGAGGAAGACCTCATTTTGGATGACTTAAGTCAGAGCTCAACAAAATCACAGCCAGGTTCAAGCATCACTGGACTAGAACTTGAATTGGATGCTATATCTACAAATAAAAGTTATCTAGACGATGGTGAAGACAGTACAAGACAGCTTGCTACAAATATTGAAGAACAACTGCAAAGGGAAATCAAAGATCTTGCAGATTCTAATCAGGATCCTGTTGATATGGATATATGTGACAGTTCTCCTGGTGAGGAAGATGAAACTTTCTTTGACAAAGACATCTTGAAAGATATAGGAGAAGACATCTCTTTAGATAAGGTGTCTTCACCTGATCCATCATCTGCTCCTAACATGGGCTCACAAGCAAAGAATTACCCAGTAGCTGTCCTAGATCCAGGAGGACAGGAAAACTTTCATCACAGTAATAGCAACAACACTAAAAGCAGTAGTAATAACAACAGTAATAGTAATTTCCAAATCCCAGTTGAATGGGCCTATATGATGCCACCTCCTCCCCCACCTGACCAGCCACCGAATGATATTAGTAACATTAACAATTGGTGCTATGATCAGAACATGTATCTTCAGACCATGCAGTCTTCATATGATTCAAATGAACAGTATCAACAGTATAGTACATATGGAACTCCCACACCAGATTGGAGACTACAGCCTCAGCAACCTGCCCAGTGGAATGAATCGAGGCCTGAGAATTATGAAAACATACCTGAACAACCTGAAAACATCCAAGAGAATGCTGAAATGCCAGCATCTCCTGAAGTTTCAGCCAGTAAAACACACACACCAGAAAAAGAAGAATCTAATCCAGACAACAGCCCACAGGAAGATTTAAAAGACCTTCCAGCAGAACATTACCAAGCCTTCATGTCTGCTGTACTGAATCAGCAGAAGACACAGCAGAAGAGTAGCAGCAGCACACAAAGAAACCTGATCGAAGTTCAGTTGATCAGATACAGCAATTCTTCCAATAGCCAAGCTGAACCAGCAAAGACTGCTTTTCCAAGTTCAGGTACTAGTGGTGGAGCTGTGCTTCAAGTGAACAAGAGATCCAGGGCTAGAAGGAGAAAACGAGAAAGGCAAAAAGAAAAAATAAAGCAGCTTAAACAGTTGAAAGCACAAGAAAAGCTAGCAAAGGGGAAGGAATCCATTATTCAAATTGATCTCCAACCTGGACCTGATTCAGTGCCAAGTGTTTCCGAAGATGAAGATGAAGATCTCCTGAGGGCTCAACTTTTAATTGACCTCTCTCGAAAGAAAACACAAAAACAGATTGAGCCTGTGGTAGACCTTCCAAAATCATCATCTCTTACTGATTATCAAGCAGTGGCAATAGATAACCTGTCTGCTACACACCAGGATAGATTTGACTCTCATACTTCAGGCTACATGGGCCATGAAAGCACACCACCGCTGAGCTACCCCTCATCACTGGAGTCTTCTCCGAGGCCTAGGCCAGTCAGCAAGATGTCTCTCGTGAAGGTGCACCAAATTCAGGCGAGGATTAGAGAGAATAGCCCAACCCACAAAATGAAGGTGAACATGAGACCTGGGCTATCTGACATAGGAGGCTTTGGCTTGGATCCAAAGAGCAGTAGATATGACTTTCCCATTCCAAAAGATAGTCACAGCCAGAAAGACATGCCCAAATTTAAGTTTCCTAACATCAAGCCTGTTATTATCAACTTAGAATCCGACTCAGATGATGAGAATGAAGACGGCGAGGAGAGCTGCCAGGATGAGCCGCAGCCTTCAGGCAGTGGTGAAGGGGAAGGAGTCCTAAGCTCAAGCATAGATCTTTTACTTAAAAGTATGAGGAATGCCAATAAGCCTGAGATAAAGCAAGGCAAAGCAAGCACATCAGTGAAAAAAGGATCGGCCCTTCCAAAGAAAACCCCAGTACAAAAGGCTCCTCAGTCATACTCCACTCCAAATGTAAGTATCTACCCATTTAATGTCAAAGTCTAATGATAATCAAGTTTAAACTCATACTTATGTCCTTTTCTTGAAGGCAAGTCAGAGGAATTCGAAAGGTTAGACAATTGCCAGATTTTTGTGAAGTTTGCATAATGAGGAGTAAAGTAGCAATATTGAATTGAAGTATGATTTAACAAGTCATGCATAATTCTAATAGGATATGTTAGTAACATTGATAGTATGTATTAGTAATATGATAGTCTTGCCCTTGTTTCAGTTCTTTTTATTGTAAATTTTCATAATTTACTCTTCAACCATTGAAAGACACAAAGGAATTACTTACATGCTTCATAAAAACTTACAGGTGGTGCGTCATCTTAGTCGAACACAGCAGGTAGAATATCGTAGGCTAAAGGAACAGCTGAGAGAAAAGGAAATGTTGCAGAGGAAAAGACAGGAACTACTACTTCGGCAGAAAGTCCTCAGCAAGAAGATGGCATCTGCAGCAAGAATTTCTCCGGAGAGTCCTCAGTCAGGGGACAATGGAGGAGAAACGAGTGATGGAGGGCTTCCACGAGACCAACTTTCAGTAACCCTTCCACATGTAAAAAATAACACTGCCCCCAAGAGAGAAGAGGACTCTTGTGACATAGTTAATAATGGGAATAATAATCAGACCCGGAGGGGAACTGCATCTCAGCCATCTTCTGTTTTGCGAGACACAAGAGAAGTGATTGTCAAAGAAACAGGGGGTTTACAGATACAGCTTGCTAATGTTAGTAGCCCAGTAAATGCGGATAAAAGTTCCCAAGCTGGGTCTGAGACTGTGAAAAGTTTGGAGGCAAGTAAAGACTCTTCAGGTGAATGTTCCCCAGTAGAGGATGAAGATGAGGAGATGCTGAGGCTTATGGTACTGAAAACACTCCAGAAAAAAGGAGTTGAAAAAGCAAGATCAGATAGGGAGGAAAATAAGCGAAGTGTAAACATTGACAGGAAAAGTGAAAAGGATGAAGAGCCATTTATGTCGTCATCATCAGAAACGCTAAGGGTTGTCATACGTCAAAACTTAGATGATGCAGTGACCGATGAGAAGGAAACAAAGGAAGAGCTATTAGAAGTCGTTGCTTGCAGTGTTGTTATGGAGAACGAGACAGATTTGCCAGAAAAAAGCAAAGAAATACATCAGGAAGAAACAGATGTAGATGTTGGGGAATGGATGGTTTTGGATGAGGTGTTGGGGGAAAGTGGTGAAGGTATTGGAGAAAATGCCAACAGTGAAGAGTTGGCAGTGATTAAGGAAGAGGAGGGTAACAAAGGAAAGAAATTGCTTATTGGTGAAGGAGATAATGGAGATGCTTCAGATTGTAGGGAGACAGAAAATCCTACAAGTGGTAGTGTTTCTAGAACAAGTGGAACAGTGTGTTTAGTCCAAGATGTAAAAGATACTAGTGTATGTAGCAATGTCAGTCATGTAACAGAGTCTGAAGGTACTGAAGTAGAAAATCAGACAACTGTTGTTTATGCTCAGGGTGAAGCTGATGAAGAAATAAAGAAGGAAACTGAATGTGTAAGCAAAGAGACAAGTAATAAAGAAATTGAACAATGTGACAACAGTGTGGATATGGACAATGGAAAAATTGAAGCGATAGAAGATGATGGTGTAGATAGAGAAGCATCTGTTAGTAGTAAACAAGTTGTAGGATACAAAGAGGAAGATACTCAGAATGTGCCAATTAAAGTGTCAAAGAAATCTGTAGTTGAACCTGTAGATAAAGTATTACCTTTTACTACCCAAGAAGATTTCAACAGTGAAAAGACTGAAAAGCTAACTGAAGTTGAGGCTTCCAATCAATCACAAGATGAGGAGAGCAATAATTTATCAGCTTGCAAACAGGAACAGGCAAGTCCCTCTGGAAAATTGCTCATTGATGATGATAGTGACATTGAACACCCTAATCAACAGAAGTCTCCTGTCAGGGAAGAGAACTTGGAAGACAACGCAGGATTAGAAGTGAAAGATCCAAATGGTAGGATGAGTGAGGACACCGTACAAAAGCAAGTAGAGACACATGGGGAGACGGAGGGAAGGAAAAGTGAACAATTATCTGAAAAAGCAGAAAAAACAGAGCAGTTAGAAGACATTTCATTGGTATCTGAAAGTACAAAAATGGGGAAAACTACTTCTTTGTGCAACACACCTGTAAATAAATCTGTGAGACAAATAAGTGCCATTAGAATACAAGATACTTTCCCAGCTGCTCAACAAACACAAAAAAGTAATGCAGTCGGAAACGCATCCAAGTCGAGTAGTTTAAGTAACACAACTAATTTGACAAGGAAGCCAGTGAGGACTAAAAGGTTACTGCTGTTGAAGAGAGTGGAACATGAGTACACACAGAAAAGGTAATTTTATAATGTAGTTTTGAGATATGTCACAAAACTCCTTAAGTTCAATAACAATCATGTTGGAGAAGGAAAATAAATAATTTTTGTTGTGCCCTGATTGAAACTTACAAAGTAGAAGGAAAAGTATATAAGCCTACATTTGATATTGATCACATACATATATTAGCAAGAGTCGCCTTTTTTCTCTTGAATGTGTGTCTATCTCAGTTTTGATAATTTGAAATGAAATTTAAGATAAAGTTATGGGAAAGTTGATATTAATTTATTAATCTTTTTTAACTTGTGTGACAGAATTGCCATGAACGAAGTGATATCACAGCTGGCTTCCCTAGTCCATGAGGCAACAGAAGAAGAGCGACAACGTCAGTCTTTAAAGTCGACCATCACCAAACTACGGGAAAAGCTAGGCCAAATGGAGACACAGCTCGAGGCAAGGCTCGCAAAACGATCTTTACATTTTGAATGGAACAGAAATTTACTTGAAGGATAAGCCATATGTTTTTTGAAATGGTATCTTAAGATAGAATAATTCTTGTTATCAACCCAATAGTACTGAAAGACTTAATTCCTGTAGCCATTTTATACATGTTAGCAACACAGAGTACTACAAAACCTTAATTGTCTGGTAAGTAAGACTAACATTTTTTTCTTGTAAAGCCATTTAAATCTTTGACTTGGCAGGCATTGAGAATTTCTTGGAGAGGATGAAATTTACTAAATTAATTAAATATTATTGCAAAAAGGAAGAATAAGAGCAGTTGAAGCTAATTTATCTAAGCTCTTTAGAAGATTGCTTTTGCCATTTGATCTCATTGCATGGATAAGATGGTGAAATAACCCATGCATGCATTTAGTTTAGTTTTCTCGAAGTAGTATTTTATTTGTACTACATCTCTAAAGTTGTCTTATTGTCTTCCAGGACAAAGCCAGCAAACTGAAGGCGAAGATGGCAAGGATTCGAAATCTTCAAACCCAAATCACCAAAGATCGCGAAGAGATCAGCCAGCTGGAGCACAAGGGAGAGATATTAGGGAAAAAGGTAAGGAAATCACTCATCTGTTTCCTGTTACTATAGTCAGTGATTTTGGTGCTTGCAGTTCTTATTTTTGTGTAGGAGATTATTTTTTTATGTCTCTTCACCAGCCGCTTAAGCAAACACTTTTTAAACCTTTTCTTTTGTGACGGTGGTTTGCCCCTTTTAAAAAGTAAAGCCTTGATATATTAGGACTTTTCATTATCTCTTTGGGACTATAGGAACAGGCAGAAGATGGGAAAATTTTGCTCCAGGCTATTGACATTGCATTTCATTGTTAATTATTCTAATTGTACCATGATTTCCTTTGTCTCTAGTGCCTCTAAGTAATTTGGAATATAAAGAATATATAAAATACTTGAGACTTATATAAAGAAATAGAGAATCTTAAGTAATGCAGGTTTGAGGATGTGCCTACATTTTTAGTGATGTATTTAGTGATCAAAAGACATGCCACTTCTTTGTATCTAGGCTTACTTTAGGTACAAGTTTTATTTTGTAATTTTGCATTATGTTTAATCTTTACTGACATGTGTACTCAGTACAACCCAGTATACACACATATAGTATGTTTCTGTTTTGTGAGTATCAGTTTTTCTTGTTCTTTTGTCTAATAGACATTCCTCAGAATAATTTTTATAAGAGAAATATTTACACTTTCTCTTTTAGGAGCTTAGTAATTTAAGTTTTGATATATCACTATTTTTATTTATTTATTTTTAATTATCTTCCATTAAAAAGTCTTGATTTTCATGTGCTGTTGTGTCCCCATACTGGAACCTCTTTTCTTTGTGTCCCTTAGTTATTCATATGATAGGCTTGGATTTACTTTGACTTTTCTTTTGTAAAATGTCACAGAGAGATGAAGGCTCCACAGCATAGAATGTTAGTATTTGTATGTTATTTATTTTTGTTTCCCCTTACAGGAGCTTGGAAGTGATTACAAATTGCCAAAAGTTTTGGGTTCTCCCCATTCTAAGTCAAAGGATCACATGAGAAAAAAACAGCTTGCTCACAACATAGATGCTCTTCGTCAGCAGATTGGCCAGGTGTACAATAGGCAGATGTACAGTAAGAACCAAGCTAGAATAGAAGCCAAAACAAAAACCATTGAGAAGCACATTTCCCCATCAATTAACCTGGATAAGAAGGAGGATGGTACTGACGTAAGGAGAAAAATATTGCATTCAGGCCAGGCTTCTGTGGGCCAAAACTTGAGTACTGGATCGGCTCTTCACGTTACACCTGGTCTCAGTTTAACTCAAAATGTTGCAAATGCCAGTGTGGCATGGAGCACAAAATTGTCAGATAGTTCATCAGATATGCAAAGTGCTGGGAGTATTAAAGGGGCTCCTTCTATGATTAAAAATAAAGTAGCGGTAAAGAGAAAAATGCTACTAGACAGTGGAAGTATGTCCACAAAAGCAGCCAAGATGGAAAATGCACGTGCATCCAAAGGGACAGAAATGACAGCAATAATTGATGACAAATCTCATGAAACATCGGAAAACTTACTCACTAAAGAATCAGAACATGAACGAGGGACAGTGCATCCAGCCAAACAACAGAGTGCTGTGAGTAATAAAGAGAGTGTTTCCTGCGAGGAAATACGAAGCCAGAAATATGTGTCCACCTCAAGTGAGCAGACGAGGTCATCTGATGTGTAAGTTCTAACTTTTTTTGTTGTTAAGTGTACATGAAATATAGTGCTGAATTTGATCTAACTTATGCATAGACCAGTAGAACATGTGCTCATAAACACATCCACACCCATACTCTCATCCATAAACCTGCAGTTTTTCACTCTAACTCTCTCACACATACATTCATTCACTCATTCACTCAATTGTTCCCTCACTCCCTCATACATATGCACACACACATGCACAAGCAAATGCACATGTGCACGCACATGCACACACACACACGCTTAAGCACACGCACACACACGCTTAAGCACACGCACACGCACACGCACACGCACGCTTAAGCACACGCACACACTCAAAAACAAATGCACATCCACAAGTAAAAGCACACACACATGCATACATTCCCCCCCTCTATTCACACACACATTCTCTTCCCCTCTCCCTCTCTCCCCCCTCTTCCCCTCTCCCTCTCTCCCCCCTCTCCCCCCTCTCCCCCCTCTTCCCCTCTTCCTATCTCCCCCTCTTCCTCTCTCCCCCTCTTCCTCTCTCCCTCTCTTCCCCCTTCCCCCCTTCCCTCTTGCCTCTTCCCTTCCTTCCCTTCCCTACCCTACCCTACCCTCCCCTTCCCCTTCCCCTTCCCCTTCCCCTTCCCCTTCCCCTCCCCCTCCCCCTCCCCTCCCCCTCCCTCCTCCCTCCCCTCCCCTCTCCCTCTTCTCTCTCTCTCCTCTCCCCTCCTTCCCTCCTCCCATCCTCTTTTCTTCTTTCCTTCCTTTGGAACCATTTGATATTCTATTCATGTATTTGAATTCATAGCTATCAGTAAGAAAAATATTTGAACACTTTGGTAAAACACAAACAGATTTAAGTGTGATTTGACATTAATATTTTCATTTCCACACAACAGTACAGGGAAGATAGATGAAATGAATATGCTGTGTCCCTACGATTTGTTGGGCCGCTGCAACGATGATTCCTGCTCGTACCAGCACCTGAGACATCCCAGACGTATGACCAGTAAGACTACCGAGGTGCAAGAGGATCCGACAGGTTTGTTAAGCCATACATCAGTTGTGGACAGACCATCAGGGGCATCAGATAAGCATACTGTAAGAACGGATTCCTTGATTGAGACCAAGCTCGAAGGTCCTTTGGCAAGTAATGATAGTGATGAAAATGATGACATAAAAGCAGATACAAAACAAACTGCTCCTCAGGTAGATTGCAAAATGGATTGCCTTCAAAATGAAGATGAAAGCCATACACCTAGCAGTAATGAAGGTGAAAATAACCTTGTTCTGTGCCAAGCAGATAAGGGTGAGATTACAGCCATAATACTAGATCAGAATTGCAAGGGCAGTGAAGAGAATTCAGGGGCAGTCATGTCAACATGTGACAAGTCAGATAGCTTAAAACAGCTAGTGGACAATAATGTAGAAAATTGTGAGAAGATAATGGTAACAAGATGTATTGATTCTGAGTTAAGTGAAAAATCTGAAACTATAGTTTCTTCAGAAGAAGCAGTCGTAGTGTCTGAGATTTTAGAGGTTAGCAAAGATAACCATAAAACTTTGCAGTCAGCATTGCCATTCCATTTAAAAGAGGACAAGGCTGATGTTTTTATGAATTCTTCTGATATAAGTCCAGCAGAGGCTTTTGTAGAAATAAAAAATGTATATGTAAATACTAAGGATCTTCAAAAGGATATTGAATCTGCTGAGATGTTCAAGGAAAACATAAAGGAGTCTGGTGAGAAAGAAGAACCAAAAGAGTCTGTCACTGAGGCACCTATGCCAATACATGAAAAGGCAAGCTCAGGAGAGCGAGACAATGAGTCCAGAGCAGATATTAAAGAGGCCTCAACCACTGCCTTGAAGCAAAAAAAGAAAATACCCCCCAAGAGGTGTACTCCAAGGAAGCGAACAAGGAACTCAGACTTGACCTTAGATCTAGATACGTCCCAAAACACAGAGCCAACGGCAAGAAGAA
>NW_028234436.1:17320345-17322845 GCF_977035675.1 Penaeus japonicus
ATACATCTGTTCATGAATGACAAAAATACTCTACCACCATGTTGATACAATGGCAGGAAAACCCACCATACACAAAATAATTTTAAGGAAAGGACAGTTTCAAAGTGCTCCAGGATTTCATGTTCAGGTCTGAGGAGGAAGCAACACATAACAAGAGAAGCAGGTGAAGACAGACCTCACCTGCCCCTTTGCTTGTCCTGTGTTGCTTCACCCTTACCCTCATTTGTTCTTTCCTCTCCCTTTCCTCCACACACCTGTGGATGAAATCTAGGAGGATTTCAGAACTGTTGTCTCTTCAATAAACCCATTCTGTGTATGGTGTTTTTTTTTCTGCCACAACTGTTCATGTTGACTGTGTAGAAATTCTTTATATTCCCAAGAGAACATACCTCATATAGCCTTCTTAATTCAAATTATCAAAAAAATTGTTTATATTCACAAATGGAGTTTTGCACACCCACCTTTTCCGTCCTTCTTTCCCTCGATTCTCTTGGAGCACCAACCCGAGGCACATGGCTCAGCTGATACCCCGGGTAGCAGATGTGAGGAGTTAAATCTGAAAGGATCTTTGCAGTCTCCAAGATTGCCTCGAGACCTGCAGGCAAAGCACCGCTTTATCTGACCTGTGAAAATGAAGAGATTTGTATGAGTACAGGAATGTGAATATATATGTGTCTTAGAGAGCAGGAAATTGAATCATATGTAGGTGAAGTACATACATCATAGATTCACACTATTAAAGCATATTAAAAAAAAAAGAAACAATCAAACATGTGTATCGCATAGTAATTTTCTTTTTTTGGAGATATCTAAGGTGAAAAGAAGAGATTAATATTAAATGAGAAAGTACAGTAAACCTTTGACTTTTTCATACTCTAAAATATAGGCTAAAAGTTATGCTCAGCCTAAATGCAGGTGACTGAGAATCCAAATGGAGTATTATACTGGAATGTTGGATTCCAAGCACATGTTGGTTGCTAAATTGACACAAAATAGAATTTACAGAAACATAAAAGATCCAAGGAGGGAGGGGCAGCCAAAATAATTTGGAATGAGTAAATATGATAGCATAGAAGTAAGGCAGTGTGGACAGGTAGGTAAAAATGGTGAGAGTGGAAACGTCCCGAACATAAATCGCCGCCAATCCCATTACTCGACCTTTCGAGAGTGAAACCATATTGGTCTGACCAGTTCCTTTTGTCCTTTGGGCTTGTTAGAACTTATTTCCCGGACAGAAAGCAAAAATATAATCATAGATAAGATTTCAGAAACCGAAACAAATGAATAAATGAGTCACATAAATGTAACGGTGTATCTCGGAAGCTTTCACTTCACGACGAAAAAAATATAGACGTATGTTGAGAAGGGAAAGTAATTCCGTTAACACAAACCCATCTAACTCCACTTCTCTATGTTCTAAAGTATGTATGATATTAAAAGAGGTCAAATTTCCATTATGCTTCTCACAAACAAAATTTATCCCGTTATGTTTGACATTTAAAAGTAGAGCACCCACAAAAATCACACCAGCTTGTGTTCACCCATTTAACTTACCTTGTGCTACAGTTAGCGTCGCTAGTATCACAAATACACCAATTATACAATGTACCGTCCTTCTCGTATCCATTTTTACACACTTGTGAGTTCCAGGACGTCAATAATACAGAGAACTGAGACTAGACACCCGGAATCGCATCAGGTGAGCGTGCGCTGAGAAACGTCTACTTGAAGTCTCCAGCGTGGAGGGGAGCGATCTCGATGTCACATTGCTTCGTTCTCTTTCCAAATTGGTGCTCGTGTACGCGAAATGTCAATTATTTGTAATTTTTGTTACCTGTGTATTCGGCTGGTCGCATACGTGTGTTAACTTTCAGTATACATATAAGAGTTCCTGATTTAGTCATGGTGGTTTTAGTCATAGTAAAGGTAATACCTTAAATCCTGAATGATGTTAAAAGCAAAACGTGTACAAGTTGATGTCATGCGACAAGGGGGTGGGAAAGGCAAGGCCATTTCTCAAAGAAAACGGGAATCGGTAATCAAAGGGGAAACTATTATAAGCAAATAAATATATATTTTTTCTGTGTAATCTTACTGTGCCAGCGCACGGTGTTTTGTGTGTGTGTGTGTGTGTGTGTGTGTGTGTGTGTGTGTGTGTGTGTGTGTGTGCGTGCGTGCGTGCGTGCGTGTGTGTGTGTGTGTATGTGTTTGTGTTCATGAGCATGAGTAATATGCAGGGCGTAGCCAAGATTATAGGTTTTGGGAGGTGGGTCCCCAGGGGCGCCGGAAGCGCGGTGGCAGCAACGGCCCCTGCCACCCCCTGCCTACTAGACCTTGCTATAGAGGCAGCAGGGGCAACTTTGTGCCCTTTCTGAAAAAAAAGTGAAAGTAGGTATTTCGAAGGTGTCTTATTATTCTCGTTTGATATGAATGAATATTTTTTGGGATTGTTACGATATGTCTTCCGTTTACCTTTCATTCTCAACTCTTCCTGTTATAT
>NW_028234436.1:17327845-17345345 GCF_977035675.1 Penaeus japonicus
ATCATGGTGAGTTGTGGACACACTTGCTATTTGCAATTAACGTCTATGTCAGTTTTGTATAAGACCCTGGATCTTACCTACTGTGTCGAGGATTACTTTGCGAGTTGATTTATGAGTGATTGGGATTAGTTAAGCGAAAGGGAGTATTGTTAGATGTGCAAATGTGTTTCTGGGATTAGAAATCACTAGATTGGTAATGCCGCATGTAACAAGGAAAATGAAAACAGCAACAGTGCTAGATATTTAGCGAGAAGAGCCAAGCCTGCAGAAAAGTCAACTTGAAATGAGTAAATTAGGAGGTTTTCATACTGCTGACATAAAAATTTGGTACACAGATGTAAACATAGTTTTCACTGGTAAGAGGCGAAATATTGTTTCATAATATTGCTTAAAATCTGAGAATTTTTAAATTATTTGGTAAAAGTAAGAGGAAGTTACATAAAGATTGCAAATGTAATTCGGCAGAGCTGAATCTAGTGAAGAACAAATCAATATTTACCTAGAAGTAAATGCTTACTCATTATGTAAGGGCTTTGATATTAATTATAGAAATGTTTATCTTTTTGATTAATTTCTAGAAGAGGAAGGCATCCTTCTTAGAATAAGCTCCTAGTCATCCAGCTATCAAACTTGGAGACACAGGAATGTTTAGAAGGTGAAAGGGAGTAACATTATTAACAAACAGCTGAAACAGTCTCTGAAATTGTATGTATACAAAAATATCAGAGCATCTTAATTTAATCACCCCAAAATGCATATGATTAAGGAAGAAACAATAATGATACCAAATTTCTCTAAACAAAGCCAGGATTAGGCACTGAAGTTTTAGAAATCCATCTGAAATTAACCATTTAGTCATAATTTCTTTTTTATTTTGCTACTGGGGGATTATAAACGCACTGGGGTGAAAGAGATAATATTTTAATTAAAAGAAGAAGAATAAAAAGCCAATTTGGTGGTCAAACTTTCCAAAGATTATGAATAAGTGTATATCTATGGTGGTTGCCATATTTCAACAGACTGCTTGGCAGTATTATTATATGCTTATTAAAAAAAAACTTGATTTTTTCTTAACAACAAACAGATTAATCCCCTTAATGCTAAGTACTCTTTTAGCACATCAAGGGGATCCCCTTAATGCCAGAGAGAGTATAAAATTCTCCATGATGTATATGGCAGTTACTCATTGCTTAGGGATTAAGAAAACAATGAAAGTCAAGAAGAGCAAGGAATGTCGCAAGGCAACATGTTAAATATCTAAAGTCTTCGGTATATGGGTGTATAGGGTTAAATGTGGACTGAAAATTGAGATTGCAGATCCCTGAGGAACACCACAAGTAACTGGGAAAAGGAAGATGTCGATAAAGCAGTCAGAGAGAAAGCTCAGATTAGCTTGTAAAGTGGAGGGGCAAAGCCATGTGCATAAAGTTGGCTTACATAAGACAGACTCTTTCAAAGGTCTTGGAGATACCTAGGCTGATGAATAAGATCAGTGTCTACATTAGGAGGATCACATGTGAAGGAGATGGGACAGTAGATAGCCACAGTGGATCTCACTGTGTGAAAACCATATTTCATGATCTGAAAGATGACTCAAGGCTTTAGCATCAGTTGAAGATGAGGCAGTGGCTCAGTAGTTGGAGTGATCCTATTACCTAATCACTGGTTGAACAAAAAGATACTAACCCATTAGTCGCGGTTTTAATAAAATATGTATACAGTCGGATGGTGGGTTTACATTGTCTAGCACGGTGCCATCCATGTCTACGACTGACTCTGCCTATGCAGCAAATCATGCCATCCACTGTCAATGAGTTAAATGGGAAAGGATACCTACCAGATGGGAAGGAGGAGGCATGCTAGATAACAGAGAAATTAGCAAATTCACTTAAGAATTTTGCTGGAATGCTGTCAGTCATGTGCCTCATTTGTTACTAAGGAGAGCAGAGCTCAGTGGACCTTGGTTTGAGATTTTATCGGGAAAGAATTTGGTGTAAAAGAAAATTACCCATAAAAGGGGTATTTATGTGTACCAGTTTATCATGTGTTTATGTATGTATATGTATATATGTATGTATGTATTTATGTGTATATCTCTGTATTACTATATGTCTATTTGTATGTATTATTGTGTGTTAATTGCTTGTAGAGTCCAATTAATATCAAAAGAAAATGTTCACCTTATTAGAGGGCTCTTTTTATGTATTAAAGCCTATTTGCTGGAAAAGTTGATTTGGTTTTCTTTTCATTTCAGGGTAAGAAGGGCAGGAAGTTCATAGACAAGAAGCGAGATGTTCTCCACACCTTCAAAGTTGTGGCCCGAAGTCAGCGGGATCCCCTCGCTGCTGATGAGACGGCTCCACAGGGTGTTCTGCAGTCGACGAATGACGTAAGGATTGTGGGAGATGATGGTGACAGAGTTGATTATAGATGGGATATTGCTCTGATTGGAGAGTTTAAAAAGCAGTTGCTGTATATGTTCCTTTTTCTTAATTTCAGAGCACCCAGAAAAGCGAACGGCAGAAGTATGGCATTTATTTTGATGATGACTATGACTACTTGCAACATCTGAGAGGTGTGCGTGAAGCAGTAGAGTGGGACAATTTGGACCTTGAAGTCTACACTATTAGAAATGAAGACACGAGGGTAATTTCTTTTGTTGAATTTTTGTTAAATATAGTACTTTTTTCTAGTTTTTATTCTTATATAGTTTAAACTTATTCTGCTTTGATCGAGTTAGTCTCTGTATTACAAGTAAGCTCTGAACTGACACATGTATGTCAATTTTTGTTAAAAGGACAAGAAAAATTTGAAAGGCAAGAAGTTAGTCCTTCCGTCTTCAGCCTTTGAATCTTACGTTGAGGAACCCATTGGTCTTCTGAACAAAGCTGCACCAGTGACAGGTTTGTGATAACTGTGTTTGTCTTAAGAAAGGGATCTGTTTTATTCATATATGTGAAGTAATATTGTGATGCTAGGTGTACCTGTTCTTGCACTATTAGGATTTAAGGTACCTGATCTTGTAATATGAATCTAGGTACCTGATCTTTATCTAAGTTGATTTTTCTGCATCCAGGACCACGGCCAGAGCTAGACCCAGATATTGTAGCGGAATTGGACGATGACTTCCTTGATGGAGATATGTGCAATCCTGAAGACAATGGTGCTCTTCCTGATAACTTTGTGCTCATGCTCAACTCGGAAAATCCTCTCGACCAGTTTGATGAAGATGGAGAATGGGAGGACTGTGATGAAGAAGATGACGAAATTTGGGGAAATGATGGAAAGATGCCGGCACTGGAAGATGCAATGGAGGGAATGCCTCAGTACTCAAAATTCAGGTAGGATCAATTTGCAGGTATTGGGATTAAACTGATCCAGCCCGTTTACAGAAGTTAAAAAGTATTTACCATGTAAGTTTATACAAGTATCTTTGGTAGCTGTCCAGTGTCCTATGGTAGTCAGACTTGTATTTGACTATTTACATATCAAATTGGATGATGGTTAGAAAGAAACAGAAAATTTATAGGAATGGCAGGAAAAAGATGGGTAAATGAATGTTTTGACAAAAATTTGAGTTTTAAAAAATCATTGACTTGAGGAAGACTCATATGAGATACCATCAATGAGATAATTGAAAAATTAAGCCTGAAAGAAGATTGCAGACATAAGCAAAGTTTTCACAAGACCTGCATCAGGTGTGATACCAGCAGAAAGGCTGATTAGAGAAAAGATTTTGTTTTAATTAATGCTGATGAAGTTGTTAACCCTATTCCAACGGGCCCAGTGATGAGTGGAAACCCCCTTACACCAGGCCTATGCAATATTGCATCGGGAACGTCACACTGGTGTGTCGCCCCGTCATCAGGCACTTAGCCGTGTCACATGGGTGTGACACATCGTCATCAAAGGGTTAAGGAATGTACTCAGTATATGTTATTTGTATTCTGTCAGTCCTAGAAAAGAACCCAGACAATGATGGCTAGTTATGCATTAATGATATTAATGTATTGCAGACGGGGATAGATTTGTGCGCATCCCAGCTAGGTTTTATTTCAGTGTGAAGCAACTTCATGTAACATATCCTGACCTTTATGCTCACTTTCATTTACTCATTATAATACTAGACCCATTTTTGTGTATGTATTTTTTTTGTACTCTACTGTATTGCGAGACTTGAATGTGTCATATGACAGGCTCTATCTATGTCGCTGTTAACTAAAATTGTAGCATAGGGTCCATATCAGCTTGTTATTTTCTCTAAACTTAGTGTGATAGAAGTATTGCAGTTTTGTGAGAGGAAAAAAAGCAATTTTATTTTTCTGTATTCATGTACTGTTATAAGCAAATACGTAAAAAATAACCCTGTGAAATGAAGATAACATAAGAGATGGGGAAGAGGAAGGAAACAGATCACAAGGCAACCTAACTTATATAGTTTAAGTCCTCTTCTTATTCTACCTTCACATCCATCCTTCATCGGTGGTATTTAAAACTGGAGGTTGGCATCTTGTTGTGTGTCATTGCTCTGTAAAGATAGTGCTTGCTAGTGACCGTAGATGGGTGCCTTTCATGGCTTTCTTTCTGCTGGGACTAGGTGACAGTGGTACCATCTGTGTTTTGGATTTTAAATTAAATCCATTTTGCTGAATATTATGTCTATTATAGTAATTATGATTGTAGTTGTCATCATCTCTTACTAGATAGGGTTTTACTCGTAGTACAATAAAGAAACGTAGCAATCCACTCTCCCCCAGAAGCAGATATGACAGGACAACTCTTGTCATGTATGTCATGATGCCCGTTGATAAGCCAAAAATATCATGTATGTCTTGACACCTGTCTGCAATGGGTTGATAGATACCAAAGGAGATATGGATTTCAAAATAAAGACTTAATGATTAGTCATGTGGGTAACAACTCAGGTTTCTGTCATTTTCTTGAGCTAGTTTTTGTATTACTTTATCACAAACACCATTTCTAAAAATATAAAATAACATAACAATGATTACAAAGGAAACTATAAACCTATGTTGGACTGTTAATGGATACCTTCTCCATATGTAAGTATTATCTCTTCATGTTTATAAGGATTTAATAAGAGCAAAGAACATCAGACAAAGGATTTTTTCCCCCTTTGCAGCGCTTACAGGGACAAGGGCCAAGATGAAGGTTACGATGCGGATGAAGAGGAGCGAGACTTCAGCAGTGATTTCAATGACAGTGATGACGAAGAGAGAGATGAAGTGTGCAGCCTAGAGGGGCCACCCAGAACCTTCAGGGACGAGGAGACCAAATCTAACTTCACCAGTTACTCTCTCTCGTCTTCGGTCCTTCGCAGGAATGACCTGCTTTCCCAGCTGGATGGATGTTTTGAAGAAAAAGTATGTGGGTTTGTGGTCTTCAAGTTGTTTTTCACATGTTTCTCAGTTTATTAGAGTTCTGCTTAGATTCTTGTCATTTTGGATGTTTGCCCTTATCACTTTCATAAATTTGCTGATCTTGTTTTTAATTCTTTTTTGAATGAATTAGAGAAATACAAGTATTTCATTTCAACTTTAGATGCATGTATATATATATATATATATATATATATATATATATATATATATATATATATATATATATATATATATATATATATATATATAATATATTTTATATATATATATATATATATATATATGAATGAAATTTTATTTTGATTTTTTGGAATACAGTGGATACTAATGTAACAAGAAGTCACAGGAAGGTTCTTGGAAATAATTATCATTATCCTAACTTCAAGTAACTTGATAGCATGAACACACTGAAATTAGCTGGAAAGAGCATTGCAATGTAGTTCAGTTGACTGACCCGTGCTTTATTTTTTGCAGTTCCTTCGAGAATATCAGGATGAGCAGGTTGGAGCCCTCGATGGTGAAGACATAGATGGCTTTGTTGACGAGGAGTCGCCTCTCTTCAAGCAAGTGATGGATCAATCTCGCAAGCAGTTGAAGGAAAATTCGGAGGAGGAAGATACTAGGATTGTTAAGTGGATTAAGGACATGCAACAGCAGAGAGGTTATCAGAAAGAAGAGAAGGAAGAGGTTTGTATATTTAGATTGCTGTGTTTAGAAAAAGAAGTATGTTTGACAGAACTTTGCATGTCAAGATTTATATATATTGATATATCTATGTTTCTCTTATAATTTTTATTTCTTACTTATTTATATTTGGTTGTGTTTGTTGTAGCTTCTTTCATAGGTAGGCATAGGCATATCATCAGCAACCATCAATATCATTAGAGCAAATTTTCCTATACCTATTATTAATCTTAAGGCTATTCATATATAACATTTTTCTTGACAGGTGATCGTATCTGATGATGAACCGAAAGAGAAATGGGATTGTGAATCCATTCTGTCTACGTATTCAACCCTTTACAATCATCCCCGCACCATCACAGACCCCCCAAGGCGCAAGAAGATTGCTGTTAATCCTCGCACTGGCATCCCCGTAGATTACGAAGCAGGCGGTCTGACAAGAAAGGCCCTGGCACAGCACGATTTAGATTCTTCGGCGGAGAAAAGTAAGCGCAGTGTCGTGAAAATCTTGTGGGAAATTATCGGTCCTCCAGTAAGAAATGTGAGTGGGACGATGATTTGTTACTCTAACTTCCTGTGTAATGAAAATACTTTCCTCATTTCAGACGGACAGTTGGACACAGAAACCTTGATCACCAGCATGTCGGCCATCTCGTTTAGACCAGCTGGAGAGACTCCCGAGGAGCGAAGATTTAGGAAAAAGGCACTTAAAGAGTTACGAAGGGTAAGTCCCCTTTCAGTGGTGTTTAGTATCAATTAGCTCATGGTTTTACTATATAGTGGCTTGAGAGGTGTTTATTTTGTGCTAAACTTTATGTTTATTGTTCGCTTTAAAGATGTCAATGATTTTACCTAATATTTTCCCATTAAAAGAATTCAGTTGAAATAAGTCATGTCCATAAGGTTGATCCTTAAATACAGACACATCAAACAGAGTATCAGAGCTGTGATGATGAATATACTAATTGCCATGTTTGCTTGCTCTCTGTTTTTTTTTTTTTTTTCTAATTTGAAAGATTCAAATAAAACAAAAAGAAAACTGAAATTTTAAAAGGATGTCACAATCTTATTTGATATTATACACAAAGAAAAAGAAACGATAGAGTTTGAAGTTTCACTAATGATTCTGAAAATCAACAATTGATTTTTTAAATTATCAGACTATCTAATTTTTGAAATTGCAATGACACATCTTAGCAACTATTCAAGAAAGCTATGAGTGAGTGATTTGTTGAACTTTTGGCACTGTAGATATTAGTCTATCTTTTTTAAGATGAATGATATGAAATATTCGAAAGTACGTGATGAGGTTAAAAAAGGGAAAGCAGATGTAAGTTCACAGTAAATATGTCTTGGAATATGTAGCAGGGGATACATTGATGACAGGTAAATATTATCTATTAGATACTGAAAAGATTACATTGGGATTATTAGCCACTTACAGAACATTAACCCATTTGTGACGAGGCATTTTTTTTGCTTAATGATGCTTAATGATGCAAGATCTCTCCAGGTGCGTTGCCTCGCTGCACATCTCAGTGTCTAATTTTTTGTTTTTTTGTTTGGACAAGTCAAAAACAATATGGAACTGCAATGAATATAAGCATACGTAACTGTGTAAAATATGTATTTAGAGGGAGATATCATGACGTCCTATCTGGAGTGAAATATACTAAAGATTCACTTTCCTTGTATTTGGCTACTGTTTAATTATTTATTTATAAAGTGTGTCTCAGGGCAGGAAATTCCATAACAGATCTTAGTGTTTGTAAAAAGGTAGATGATTATTTTTAAAGATGAAGAAAGTACAAATTTTTACATTTTAGATACAAGCAAGAAATTATAAATGTTTACTTATTTTTACTTCACAGGAAAGACGCATCGAGAAGAAAGTAAATAGAGCGGCATTCAAGGAAGAAAAGAAGAGGCAAGAGAAGGTTCTTTTGAACAACAGAAACAATAATAAAATATCTTTAATGTAACGTGCATTTTTTTTCTTCACTTTTCATTAATGCCTGAATTAGAGGTATTTTGTTGATTCATAGATATTTACTAAGCTTATGGGAATTCTGCTGTGATTCTAGAATTGCAGCTTTATTACAAATATACATATGCAATATGACTCAAATATCTTCAGGATTCTTAACTCTCTGAAAGCACACTGGTTATATCCTGCATGATTAGTACTCAATAAATGGTTCGGCCATCTACACATATTTTACGGTGTGCACTTTACCAGTTGTTCCAAGGATGTCCTTTTAAGTTTGAACACCTTTGTTATTATTGTTATTTGGATTATCTCCTTTTAGCCACAAGTAGACGTGAGCACCATATATCATATCTCAATGATGGAAATCATATTTGTGTCTATTTAACATGAATAAATCATGAATATACTTGGTTTTTCATAATCCCCATTCCATTTATGATGTTATATTATTGTATTATTTTTATTTTCTGTTTTACTTTTACGTTTGCCAGGGATGTAATATATTGTTGCAAATAAATCCATATTCATACTGATACTTACGGGAAATGAGGAAGAAACACTTTACGAAGAAAATCAGATTATTCTGAGGAATTTTGATATTGAGAGAAAAAAAACATTTGAGCTAGGGGATCAGGTTGTGTAAGATTAGCCAGTGTTAAGGAATACGCAGGTTCAGTGTCTCAGAAGGAAGGGGAGAGAACGCTGACAGGAATACTCAAAGAATGCAATATGAGACAACATGCTAATGAAGAACAAAAACATGTTAGTAATGAACAGAAGCCATAATGAGGAAAGGTATGTTAGTGGACAACATGAGTGTGCTAGTGTGGTGCAATAGATGAGAGCGAAAGGATATATTAACATGAGTGTGTAGTTATATTCACCAGGTAGTGTATGTAGTTTATACTTTGGTTTCTGTGGTCAAGTATGTCTCAGGAAGTTCCCTCTCAGAGAGAGTGAGAGTGAGAGTGAGAGTGAGTGTGAGTGAGTGAGAGTGAGGAGAGTGAGAGTGAGTGAGTGAGTGAGAGTGAGTGAGTGAGTGAGTGAGTGAGTGAGTGAGTGAGTGAGTGAGTGAGTGAGTGAGTGAGTGAGTGAGTGAGTGAGTGAGTGAGTGAGTGAGTGAGTGAGTGAGTGAGTGAGTGAGTGTGTGAGTGTGTGAGTGTGTGTGCGTGTGCGCGCGCATATATGTAAATGTATGTGCACACACACACACACACACACACACACACACACACACACACACACACACACACACACACACACACACATACACGTACAATACAAAGACATGGAATCCATAGATTTGGGAGAGGATAAATATGAAAGTCCACGGGGTGAAGATCCTCGTTTCACTAATTCAATCAACAAAACTGGTGCCGGTTCCCCTCAAAAGATTCATGAATATGACAATGAAGATCTTGACTTTCTAGTGACTCTGGTTCCAGTATGGGAAAGCGCTAGATCGCATACTTGACCTTGCATACATATTTTTTCCCCCAATAGAGTTCCTATACTCTGTATATAAGCCACAGGAAGGCTTGGGCGGTAGATATATCGCGATAGGGATAACTTGTTTTGTAACTTGTTTTGAGTATCTCATCAGGAACTAGATGATGCGTTCAGTCGAGTAAGAGCTAGTGCTTCCGGTAACCACCTATTACACGTATGTAGGTAAAGTTGATCTCAAGTTATTCCGATACTCAAATCCACCATAATGATATTATGGGACCATTTCTCAACCTTCGTGTCTATGTTAAGTTCATGAGAGAATATCCACGTTAAACCATCGCCCATGATTTCAAGGCATATTTGGTATTACAAAGACAAAATCTACGACTAATAATCTGGGTAAGAATGTATATTTCAAACAGACGTGTTCTTCAAAGGTGTACTTCAGATTTCAAAACTATCAAATTGGTACTCCTCAATATGGTCCAAAGATCTTACACGTCAGTATGCGTTTTAGTGCGAAACCTTAACGAATATACTACTTGTAGATAACGTTTACATAATGCTGGATATATCTGTATTCATCTGTATTCATCTCATTTGGGGAGACTGCAAGAAATCTACCTCATTCTCTCAATGAAGATCTTTAAAATGTGGAATGGTTGTCTTTTGGGAATTCAAAGATCCCCACAATCCTCTCACATGTAGGATGCAAATCTACTATTCTACCAAAAGCACGATTTCTTTGAAATTAATATCAACGACTCTAAATGCATCATCAATCTAAGGAAATGTTTGGATGGGGGTGGGGGTGAAGTCGTAGCAATTGCATCACATTTGCTAGCCTTTTCTTCTTATTCTTCCTAAAATCTCATATAATATGATGCTTTGAGAGAGGCTGAGGTCATAGCATCACACTTGCTAGACTTTTTCTTCTTCAGGTCTGTTACATGATATGGTGCCTTACGCCTGGTACTTACACCCAGCCTGTGTTGATTAGTGTTTTATTAAGAGAGTGCTAGATAAAATCATGCGAATCATCTTCAGAGCCCTTCCTTAAGCTACTATTCTTCAACCAAAAAAACAGAGCATTTTGTGAACAAATACCACACGACATTTTCTTCTTTTGACCACAAAACGTGCACCCCATATGGCCACCTGTTCGGCACATAAGGCTGGTTTTGTTTAGGAGGATGGGAGCAGAACGTGACATATCTAAGACTTTTTCACCTTCTTTCATTCACTCGTTAAGATACTACAATCAGTTTTTTGTTTTTCACTTCATTATGAGTCGTACATGTAATCTACTAATATTATAGCATAGAGTCCATATCAGCCTGGTAGAAGAATTGCAGTTCTATGAGAGGACAACAAGCAACTTTACTTTCCATTTTTTCCGTTTCTTAACTAATGCGAAAGAAGAGAGAGAGAGAGAGAGAGAGAGAGAGAGAGAGAGAGAGAGAGAGAGAGAGAGAGAGAGAGAGAGAGAGAGAGAGAGAGAGAGAGAGAGAGAGAGAGAGAGAGAGAGAGAGAGAGAGACTACTGCACTTACGACAATGGGAATTGTGGTCATAAGGACGGATCTTGTCATCTATGTAAGAAAGAATTATTCATATCAATGCTACATTTGGTTTCAAGTCAATAACAGAATTATTTATACATACATACATACATACACACACACATATACTCTCTCTTTCTTTCTCTCTCTCTCTCTCTCTTTCTTTCTTTCTCTCTCTCTCTCTCTCTCTCTCTCTCTCTCTTCCTCTGTCTGTCTGTCTCTCTCTCTCTATCTCTCTTTCTCTCTCTCTCTTTCTCTCTCTCTCTCTCTCTCTCTATCTATCTCTCTCACCTAGATAAATTATTTGACGGAAAAACAATTATTGAATAGGAAATCATTTAAAATGTAGTATAACCGTTCCCATTGTTAATGTATATTCAAATTCATTTATCATTGTTACTCTGCCGATTCTTGACACTCTCGATCATACAATTACTTTGCTAAAATTGACTTTCATCTGGAATGTAACACGTCTGAAAATATTTTGTTACTCATTGCATTTCCTTAATAGGTATCATCATAGAAAAGTTATAGATAATGGGAAAATAAAAGGACTATCGTAGTATATTTTGAAATATTGTCAATTCCAAAGATAAGTAATCTACCACAATAAAACAAGATACTTGATGTAAGGTTTCGGATTTTCTCACTGGAATGATATAATCAATCGTCTTTGACTATAATCTAGGAGTTATTAGCCCAGAGTGACCGCGTCGCCAGGAGGTGCGAGTTGGCATTTTATGAGATTCGACAGATTTGGATTCTGTGTATCTCTCTTATCCTTTGGCAGTGTTGGGTAGATATCTTGTTTACTGAAAAATCGTGATGGGCGATATGCAAGTCTATTATTCCACATCAGAACAGGCGACGTGCGAAGATATTAAAGAAAATCAGATCTCTACCAAAACAGACTGCCGCCATCTAACGAGCGCTCAAGTAACTACGCATGTTTTTATTTTTAGTTTGCTAATGTTAATTTTTTTCTTCATGTTATCCATACATAGAAACCATTGTTTTATCATCATGAATAGACTGATATGCCAAGAAATGAATGAAGTTTTGTCAGCCAAGAAAAAATCTAGGAATCATTTGAGTCTGCCGGTAGGCTGAATGAGAGGCAGAGAGGCAGAAGTTAATGTTGTGTTAACAGTTAGGATTGATTTTAATGCAAACATAATTTATGGCTAGCCAATTTATATTTGAATTTCAAGATGCTCTAACGAAGGGTGTATAATTACTCATAACAAGGCTGCTACATACAATTTTTCTTCTTATTGTAACGTCATTAACATAACACAGGGAAACAATTTATTTTGTCAACAACTGAAATCAGCTTCTTTGGGACACAGACCTTTCATAAACCTAGGATCCGTAAGAAAATAAATGTATTCCCTATACCGCAAATGTATGTCCCATGAGTCTAGTGTATCATGTGATGTCTATAGTTTCTTTTTAAACTTTATTCCCGCTTGAACTTCATTCATCGCAAACATCATAAAGCAATGAATCAAACTCTCTATGTCATAGCAAAGTCTTTAATAATGAATCCCACTCTGTTTCGCATGAGCTTTGGTGAAATTTTACTCACATTCTGTTTAGAAGAAGATCGACGGTTTTTGCAGCGTCAAAGTCACTCCTTAATCTGATCATTGACGTTATTAAGTGGTTCTTCTCTTGAGAGAGACGGCTCGTAATAATAAGGTCGTGGTATTGTGTAGCCACCGCTAATGTTTGTGACATATCCGTCTTATTAATATTTTGATCAGGAAAGGACTCACGTTGCACACACACGTACACACACACACACACACACACACAAACACACACACACACTCAAAAACACACACACACACACACACACACTCAAAAAAAAAAAACACACACACACACACACACTCAAAACACACACACACACACACACACACTCAAAACACACACACACACACACACACACACACTCAAAACACACACACGCGCGCACACACACACACGCACACACACACACTCAAAAAAAAAAAAAAAAACACACACTCAAAAAAAAAAAAAAAAAAAAAAACACACACACACACTCAAAACACACACACACACACATACACACAAATCTATCTACCTATCTATTAATGGATGAATACAGAGATACATAAGTGCGTATGCGTATCATTTTATAACCAGTATACAAATACTAAAATATCCATGCCTCTGCAACAAACACCTGCCATTGCTACTAGTCCCAGATCAACGAAGCCTCCAGCCATGACACCTGAAAGTCCCTCTCGCGTGGCCTCTGAGAAATGTCTTAATGACCCGCACTCACTTCATAAGAGGTCAGTGTTGTCCTGTGAAATAACCGGAACTCGGACCCGGAAATAAAGCAATTAAGTGTATTTTTTGTGTTGCTGAGAATTTGTAGGAAGAGAGGCAACGCAGGCGAAGGTGGTGAGGGTGGTGAGAGTGGTGAGGGTGGTGAGGGTGGTGAGGGTGGTGAGGGTGGTGAGAGTGGTGAGGGTGGTGAGGGTGGTGAGGGTGGTGAGGGTGGTGAGGGTGGTGAGGGTGGTGAGGGTGGTGAGGGTGGTGAGGGTGGTGAGAGTGGTGAGGGTGGTGAGAGTGGTGAGGGTGGTGAGGGTGGTGAGGGTGGTGAGGGTGGTGAGGGTGATGAGGGTGGTGAGAGTGATGAGGGTGAGGAGAGTGATGAGGGTGGTGAGGGTGGTGTGAGGGTGGTGAGGGTGGTGAGGGTGGTGAGGGTGGTGAGGGTGGTGTGAGTGGTGAGAGTGGTGAGAGTGGTGAGGGTGGTGAGGGTGATGAGGGTGGTGAGGGTGATGAGGGTGGTGAGGGTGGTGAGAGTGGTGAGGGTGGTGTGAGGGTGGTGAGGGTGGTGAGGGTGGTGAGAGTGGTGAGGGTGGTGAGAGTGGTGAGGGTGGTGAGGGTGGTGAGAGTGGTGAGGGTGGTGAGGGTGGTGAGAGTGGTGAGGGTGGTGAGGGTGGTGAGGGTGGTGAGGGTGGTGAGGGTGGTGAGGGTGGTGAGAGTGGTGAGGGTGGTGAGAGTGGTGAGGGTGGTGTGAGGGTGGTGTGAGGGTGGTGAGGTGGTGAGTGGGGGGGTGAGAGTGGTGAGGGGGGGGGGGGTGGGAGGAGGAGGGGGTGGGGGGTGGTGAGGGGGGGGGGTGGGGTGTGGGGGGGGTGGAGAGTGGGGGGTGGTGTGGGTGGGGTGGAGTGGGGGGTGGGTGGGGGGGGGGGGGGTGGGGGGGGGGGGTGGGGGGTGGGTGGGGGGGTGGGGGGGTGTGGGTGGGGGTGGGGGGGGGGTGGGGGGGGGTGTGGGGGGGGGGGGGTGTGGGGGGGGTGGGGGGTGGGGTGAGGGGTGGGTGAGGGTGGTGAGGGGGTGGAGGGGTGTGGTGGGGGAGTGTGAGTGGTGGTGAGGGGGGGTGGGTGGAGTGGTGGGGGGGTGGGGGGGGGGGGGGGAGGGGGGGAGGTGGAGTGGTGGGGTGGGGGGGGGTGAGGGGGTGTGGTGGTGGGGTGGGGGGGGGGGGTGGGGTGGTGGGGGGGGTGGGGGGAGGGTGGGGGGGGTGGGGGAGGTGGGGGGGGGGGGGTGAGGGGGGGGGTGGGTGGTGGGGGGTGGGTGGGGGTGGTGGGTGGGGGTGGGGGGTGTGGGGGGTGGGGTGGGGTGTGGGGGTGGTGGGGGGGGGTGGGTGGAGGTGGGGGGGTGGGGGGGTGGGGGGGTGTGTGGGGTGGGGTGAGGGGTGGGGGGGGTGGGTGAGGGGGGGGTGTGTGTGAGTGTGGGGGTGTGGGGGGTGGGGTGGTGGGGGGGGGGGGGGTGGGTGTGAGGGGTGGTGGTGGGGGTGGGAGGGTGGGGGTGGTGGGTGAGGGGGTGGGTGGGGGGGGGTGGGGGTGGGAGGGGGTGTGGTGGGGGTTGAGGGGGTGTGGTGAGGGTGGGAGGTGTGGGGGGGGGGGGGGTTGGGGGGGGGGAGGTGGTGGGGAGGGTGGGTGGGGTGGTGTGGTGAGGGGGGGAGGGGGTGTGGGGAGGGGGGGTGTGGGTGTGGGGTGTGGAGGGGGTGGAGGGGGGTGGGGATGTGTGGGGTGGGTGTGGGGGGGAGGGGGTGTGGGGGGTGGTGGGTGTGGGTGGTGGGGTGGGGGTGGGTGGGGTGTGGTGGGAGGGTGGTGGGTGTGAGTGGGTGGAGGTGGGGTGGTGAGGGGTGGGTGGTGGGTGGTGTGGGTGAGGGGGGGGGTGGTGGGGTGTGGTAGTGGTGGTGGGGTGTGGGGGGGGTGTGTGGGGGGTGGGGTGTGGGAGTGGGTGTGGGGGGTGGTGGTGGGTGAGGTGGTGTGGGTGGGGGAGGGGGGGGGGGTGGTGAGGGTGGGTGGGGTGAGGGTGTGGGGGGAGGTGGGTGGTGGTGAGGGGGTGGGGGGGGTGTGGGGGGGTGGGGGGAGGTGGTGGGGAGGGGGTGGGGGGGGAGAGGGGGGTGGGTGGGGGTGGTGTGGTGGGGTGGAGGGGGGGGGGGTGGGGGTGGGGGTGTGGAGGGTGGGGTGGTGGAGGGGGTGGGGTGGGTGTGAGAGGGAGGTGGGTGTGTGGGGGGGTGGTGGGTGGGGGGTGGGGTGGGGTGGTGTGTGGTGGGGTGGGGGTGGGTGGGTGGGGGTGGGTGTGGGGTGGGGGTGGGGGTGGTGGTGGGGGGGTGTGGGTGGAGTGGGGGGGGTGGGGTGGAGGGGTGGGAGGGTGGGAGGAGGGGGGTGGTGAGGGGTGGGGGTGGTGAGGGGGGGTGGGAGTGGTGGGTGAGGGGATGTGGGGGGGGTGAGGTGGGGGGGTGGGTGGGGGTGGAGAGGGGTGGTGGAGGGAGTGGTGGAGGTGGTGGGTGGTGTGAGGGGGATGGGGTGGTGGGATGGTGGGTGGGGTGGGGTGGGGGGGTGGGGTGGTGGGGTGGGGGTGGGGGGAGGGAGTGGTGGGGAGTGTGGGGGGGGGGGAGGGAGGAGGGTGGGTGTGTGGGTGAGAGGGAGAGGTGGGGTGAGGGTGGTGGGGGTGGGGGTGGTGGTGGAGTGGGAAGGGTGGTGGTGGTGTGGAGAGTGAGGGGAGGGTGGGGGTGGGTGTGAGTGGGGGGTGAGTGGGAGGAGGGGGGGGTGGGTGGGGGTGTGAGGGTGAGGGTGGTGAGGTGGGAGGGGGTGGTGGTGGGGGTGTTGGGGTGGGGTGTGGGTGGGGGGGTGTGTGGGTGGTGGGGTGGATGGTGGTGGGGGGTGGGTGAGGTGAGGGGGGGAGGGTGTGGTGGGGTGGGGGAGGGTGTGGTGGGGGGGATGAGTGGGGTGGTGGTGGTGGAGTGGGAGGGGGTGTGGGAGGTGGGGGAGGAGGGTGGGGAGGAGAGTGGTGGGGTGGTGGTGGGAGGTGGGAGGAGGTGGTGTGGGGGGGGTGGGGGTGAGGGTGGGGGAGTGGGTGTGGGTGGGTGGGGGGGAGAGGGGGGGAGTGTAGTGTGTGTGTGTGGGTGGGGGTGAGGGGAGGGGGTGAGTGGGGGGAGGGTGCGTGGTGGGGGAGGGGTGTGTGGTAGGGGGAATGTGTGGTGTGGGGGGGGGGGTGTGAGTGGTGGTGTGGTGGGGGGTAGAGGGTGGGGTGGTGGTGGTGGGAGGGTGGGGAGTGGTGGGTGAGTGGTGTGAGTGGGGAGTGGGAGGGTGGGTTGGGTGGTGGTGAGTGGGTGGGAGTGTGGGAGGAGGGGGGTGGGGTGGTGGGGGGTGGGGGGTGGTGGGTGGGAGTGGGGGGTGGGGGGTGGTGGGTGGAGTGGGTGTGAGAGGTGGTGGGGAGGGTGGGGGGGGGGTGGGGTGTGATGGGGGGGGGTGGGGGGGGTGAGGGGGTGGTGGTGGGAGTGAGGGTGGTGAGGGTGGTGTGTGGGTGTGAGGTGGGTGAGGGGATGGGTGGGTGGGGGGTGGGGTGGGGTGGTGTGGGTGTGGTGGAGGTGTGGTGGGGGGTGGTGAGGGTGTGGGGGTGTGGGGGGTGGGTGTGGTGGTGGGTGGTGAGGGGGGTGGTGAGGGTGTGAGGTGGTGGGTGGTGGGTGGTGGGGTGTGTGGGGAGTGTGGGGGGTGGTGAGGGTGGTGAGAGTGGTGAGAGTGGTGAGGGTGGTGAGGGTGGTGAGAGTGGTGAGAGTGGTGAGGGTGGCGAGGGCGTCCAGGTGGGCGTCTCAAGGGGTTATAGAGGTACGAAGAAGAAGAAAGATAGAACGAGGAAGAAGAATAAGAATAAGAAGAAGAGGATTAGAAGAAAAGAAGAAGAAAAGAGGAGGGGGAGGAGGAGGAGAAGAGGAAAAAGAAGAAGAAGAGACGGAGGAAGAGAAAGAAGAAGGGAAAGAAGAGGAGGAAAAAAATAATAAGAGGAGGAAGAGAAGAAGAAAACAAGGAGAAGAGGAGGAGAAAAAGAAGAAGAGGAGGAGAAAAAAAAGAGGAGGAGGAGAAGAAT
>NW_028234436.1:17355345-17362845 GCF_977035675.1 Penaeus japonicus
AAGTGGCCACAACCAACAACAAATGGCCACAACCAACAAACAACAAGTGGCCACAACCAACAAACAACAAGTGGCCACAACCAACAAACAACAAGTGGCCACAACCAACAAACAACAAGTGGCCACAACCAACAAATGGCCACAACCAACAAACAACAAATGGCCACAACCAACAAACAACAAGTGGCCACAACCAACAAACAACAAGTGGCCACAACCAACAAACAACAAGTGGCCACAACCAACAAACAACAAGTGGCCACAACCAACAAACAACAAGTGGCCACAACCAACAAACAACAAATGGCCACAACCAACAAACAACAAATGGCCACAACCAACAAACAACAAATGGCCACAACCAACAAACAACAAATGGCCACAACCAACAAACAACAAATGGCCACAACCAACAAACAACAAGTGGCCACAACCAACAACAAATGACCACAACCAACAAACAACAAATGGCCACAACCAACAAACAACAAATGGCCACAACCAACAAACAACAAGTGGCCACAACCAACAAACAACAAGTGGCCACAACCAACAAACAACAAGTGGCCACAACCAACAAACAACAAGTGGCCACAACCAAAAGCAAGTGGCCACAACCAACAAACAACAAGTGGCCACAACCAACAAACAACAAGTGGCCACAACCAACAAACAACAAGTGGCCACAACCAACAACAAATGGCCACAACCAACAAACAACAAGTGGCCACAACCAACAAACAACAAGTGGCCACAACCAACAAACAACAAGTGTCCACAACCAACAACAAGTAACCACAACCAACAGCAAGTGACCACAACCAACAACAAGTGGCCACAACCAACAAACAACAAGTGGCCACAACCAACAAACAACAAATGGCCACAACCAACAAACAACAAGTGGCCACAACCAACAACAAATCGCCACAACCAACAAACAACAAGTGGCCACAACCAACATCACGTGGCCACAACCAACAACAAATGGCCACAACCAACAAAGAACAAGTGACCACAACCAACAAACAAGTGTCCACAACCAACAACAAATGGCCACAACCAACAAACAACAAGTGGCCACAACCAACAACAAGTGGCCACAACCAACAACAAATGGCCATAACCAACAAACAACAAGTGGCCACAACCAACAACAAGTGGCCACAACCAACAACAAATGGCCATAACCAACAAACAACAAGTGGCCACAACCAACAACAAGTGGCCACAACCAACAACAAATGGCCATAACCAACAAACAACAAGTGGCCACAACCAACAACAAATGGCCATAACCAACAAACAACAAGTGGCCACAACCAACAAACAACAAGTGGCCAAAACCAACAACAAATGGCCACAACCAACAACAAGTGACCACAACCAAGGAACAACAAGTGGCCACAACCAACAACAAGTGGTCACCTTCTTCCTGTTGGCAGACGCCCACGATCAGAATGCAGACCGAGAGAGTAGTGGCGGAGGTAGATGACAAAGCCACAGCTGGAGGCTTGTGCGGGGTGGCTTGCATACAGAGTTCGTGCAGTGTAAGAGCTTAATGGTTTCAGCTTCTCCGTGGCGGCTTTTCTTGTGGTTCTGTGGTGGCGTTTGTGGTACGTGGATGGTTTATGTGAGGTAGGTCAGGTCGGGTTTATATCTTGCAGTTACTCTGGCTTCCCTTTGGCTCTTGATTGATTTTCTTCGTCTTCTTTTTTTTCTCATGTTGTTGTTATTTCTCATGTTGAGTTATTTTTCCCGTGGCATTCATCACTATTTTTAACTTATGTATTTCTGTAACTATAGAAGTAATAGAAGTAATGATAATGATGGTGAGAATGAGGTTGATGATGAGAGTAATAAAAAGGATGATCATAATGATGATGATAATGATAATGATAATGATAATAATGGCGGTAATGATAGTTATGAAAATGATATTAAAACTGATATAATTTGTGATGATAAAGTTAATGATGATAAAGATAATAATGAAAATAACATTGATGATAATTCTGATTATGATAATGATAAGGATAACAATGATAGCAATAATGATATTGATGATAACAGCTTAATATCAATGATAATAACGACACTGACAAAAAATATGAAGATGACCATGATAATAATGATGATGATAATAATAACAGCAATGACAATAATGATAACATTGTTTGTTATGATAGTGACAGTGATGATGATACTAATGGCAATATAATCGTAATAACATTAACAATGATAATAACAATAGTAATGATAATAATAATCATAATGATAACATTGACAATGATAGTAATAATAATGATAATGGTAATGATAATAATAATAGTAATAATGATAATGATAATGACAATTCTGATGATAACACTGATAACAACAAAACCACAACCAATAACAATACTAACAATGCTAACAATGATAATAATACTAATACTGATTATAATAGTTACATGATAATAGTAATGATATCATGATGACAGTGATAATACTAATACTAATAATCATGGTAATTATAATAGTGATAATGATAAGGATGATGATGGTAATGATAATGACAATGATGATGACGATAACAATAGCACTAAAAATAATGATAATGATAATGATGATAATAACAACAATTATAATACTATCATCGCGGTGATGATGGTGATAAACAGTAATAGTAATTATATCCATTATTATTATCAAAATTGTTATATTATCCTATTTATCAACCTTTATCATTATCTTTATTGTTATTATCATAATAGTTATTGTGGTTATATCATTGTAGTTATTCGTTATCACCAATACTATTTACTATTCATTATATTTTAGCAGCAGTAAAAAAAGTATTATTATATTTCATATGCATTATGTTCATTGCTGCTTTGAATATTAGCAATATGATCATCGTGCTGTCATTTTCCTGCATTTCATTCATTAACTAGTATGATTGTCATTATCATCATCAATCTAGTTACTACTAGTGATGCACCTTCATTACTATCATTATCATATGCGTATTTATAATCCCTCGAGGTAAGTATCTTCAATTAAGTTCAAAAACTTTTGCTCTGTTTCCTGGCGAGCACATTTCAGGAGAGAAACACGAGAGGAAAAACGTTTGAAACAAAACGAATGAAGAAGAAAAAAACGTTTGGAAAGAAAGCTTTAGAGAGAAGCGTTTAGAAAGGAAAATCGGAGCAAGATACACGGAGAAAAATGTTTGGAGATAAATGTTTCTAAATTTTGGGAGGAAAACGTTTTTAGAGAAAATTTTGGAAATAAATCTGGGGGTAGATAATTGGAGAGAAACGTTTGTGCAGAATCGTATGGTGAGAAACGTTTAAAGAGAAACATGTGCAGAGAAACGTTTGAAGAGTTACATGCAGAGAGAAACGTTAGAAGAGTTACATGCAGAGAGAAACGTTTGAAGAGTTACATGCAGAGAGAAACGTTTGAAGAGTTACATGCAGAGAGAAACGTTTGGAGAGTTACATGCAGAGAGAAACGTTTGAAGAGTTACATGCAGAGAGAAACGTTTGGAGAGTTACATGCAGAGAGAAACGTTTGAAGAGTTACATGCAGAGAGAAACGTTTGAAGAGTTACATGCAGAGAGAAACGTTTGAAGAGTTACATGCAGAGAGAAACGTTTGGAGAGTTACATGCAGAGAGAAACGTTAGAAGAGTTACATGCAGAGAGAAACGTTTGGAGAGTTACATGCAGAGAGAAACGTTTGAAGAGTTACATGCAGAGAGAAACGTTTGAAGAGTTACATGCAGAGAGAAACGTTTGAAGAGTTACATGCAGAGAGAAACGTTAGAAGAGTTACATGCAGAGAGAAACGTTAGAAGAGTTACATGCAGAGAGAAACGTTTGAAGAGTTACATGCAGAGAGAAACGTTTGAAGAGTTACATGCAGAGAGAAACGTTAGAAGAGTTACATGCAGAGAGAAACGTTTGAAGAGTTACATGCAGAGAGAAACGTTTGAAGAGTTACATGCAGAGAGAAACGTTTGGAGAGTTACATGCAGAGAGAAACGTTAGAAGAGTTACATGCAGAGAGAAACGTTAGAAGAGTTACATGCAGAGAGAAACGTTTGAAGAGTTACATGCAGAGAGAAACGTTAGAAGAGTTACATGCAGAGAGAAACGTTTGAAGAGTTACATGCAGAGAGAAACATTAGAAGAGTCACATGCAGAGAGAAACGTTTGGAGAGTTACACGCAGAGAGAAACGTTTGGAGAGTCACATGCAGAGAGAAACGTTAGAAGAGTTACATGCAGAGAGAAACGTTTGGAGAGTTACATGCAGAGAGAAACGTTTGAAGAGTTACATGCAGAGAGAAACGTTTGAAGAGTTACATGCAGAGAGAAACGTTAGAAGAGTTACATGCAGAGAGAAACGTTAGAAGAGTTACATGCAGAGAGAAACGTTTGAAGAGTTACATGCAGAGAGAAACGTTAGAAGAGTCACATGCAGAGAGAAACGTTTGAAGAGTTACATGCAGAGAGAAACGTTAGAAGAGTTACATGCAGAGAGAAACGTTAGAAGAGTTACATGCAGAGAGAAACGTTTGGAGAGTTACATGCAGAGAGAAACGTTTGAAGAGTACTGCAGAGAGAACGTTAGAAGACGTTACATGCAGGAGAAACGTTTGGGAGAGTTACATGCAGAGAGAAACGTTAGAAGTGTCTCATGCAGAGAGAAAACGTTAGAGGTACATGCAAAGAGAAATGTTAGAAGAGTTACTGCAGAGAGACAACGTTAGAAGAGTTACATGCAGATGAGAAACGTTGACGAGTTAATGCAGAGAGAAAACATTAGAAGAAGTCACATGCAGAGAGAAACGTTTGAAGAGTTACATGCAGAGAGAAACGTTTGAAGATGCAGAGAGAAAAGTTAGAAGAGTTACATGCAGAGAGAAACATTAGAATGAGAGCACATGCAGAGAGAAACGTTTTTTTTTAAGAGTTACATGCAGAGAGAAACGTTAGAAGAGTCACATGCAGAGAGAACGCTTTTTTTTGAAGAGTTACATGCCGCAGAGAGAACGTTTGGAGAGTTACATGCAGAGAGAAACGTTTTTTTTGAAGAGTTACATGCAGAGAGAAACGTTTTAAAGAGTCACATGCAAGAGAAACGTTTGGAGAGTCACATGCAGAGAGAAACGTTAGAAGAGTTACATGCAGAGAGAAACGTTTGGAGAGTTACATGCAGAGAGAAACGTTTGAAGAGTTACATGCAGAGAGAAACGTTTGAAGAGTTACATGCAGAGAGAAACGTTTGGAGAGTTACATGCAGAGAGAAACGTTTGAAGAGTTACATGCAGAGAGAAACGTTTGAAGAGTTACATGCAGAGAGAAACGTTTGAAGAGTTACATGCAGAGAGAAACGTTTAAAGAGTTACATGCAGAGAGAAACGTTAGAAGAGTTACATGCAGAGAGAAACGTTTGAAGAGTTTACATGCAGAGAGAAACGTTTGAAGAGTTACATGCAGAGAGAAACGTTAGAAGAGTTACATGCAGAGAGAAACGTTAGAAGAGTTACATGCAGAGAGAAACGTTAGAAGAGTTACATGCAGAGAGAAACGTTTGGAGAGTTACATGCAGAGAGAAACGTTAGAAGAGTCACATGCAGAGAGAAACGTTAGAAGAGTTACATGCAGAGAGAAACGTTAGAAGAGTTACATGCAGAGAGAAACGTTAGAAGAGTTACATGCAGAGAGAAACGTTAGAAGAGTTACATGCAGAGAGAAACATTAGAAGAGTCACATGCAGAGAGAAACGTTTGAAGAGTCACATGCAGAGAGAAACGTTTGGAGAGTTACACGCAGAGAGAAACGTTTGGAGAGTCACATGCAGAGAGAAACGTTAGAAGAGTTACATGCAGAGAGAAACATTAGAAGAGTCACATGCAGAGAGAAACGTTTGAAGAGTTACATGCAGAGAGAAACATTAGAAGAGTCACATGCAGAGAGAAACGTTTGGAGAGTTACACGCAGAGAGAAACGTTTGGAGAGTCACATGCAGAGAGAAACGTTAGAAGAGTTACATGCAGAGAGAAGAGGAGAAACGTTTGGAGAGTCACATGCAGAGAGAAACGTTAGAAGAGTTACATGCAGAGAGAAACATTAGAAGAGTCACATGCAGAGAGAAAATGCAGAGAGGGGGGGAAAACGGTTTGGAGAGTTACATGCAGAGAGAAACGTTTGAAGCAGTCGTTTGGAGAGTTACATGCAAAGAAAAAACGTGTTTGAAGAGTCACATAAGAGAGAAACATTTGGTGAGTTCATGCCAGAGAGAAACGTTTGAAGAGTTACATGCAGATGAGAAACGTTTTGAAGAGTCACATGCAGATGAGAAACGTTTTGGAGAGTTACATGCAGAGAGAAACGTTTGGGATGAGTTACATGCAGAGGAGAAACGTTTTGAAGAGTTACATGCAATGAGAAACGTTTGAAGAGTTACATGCAGAGAGAAAACGTTAGAAGCGTTACATGCAGAGAGAAACGTTAGGAAGTGTTACATGCAGAGAAAACGTTTGGGGAGTTACAAGCAGGAGAGAAACGTTTGAAGAGTCACATGCAGAGTGAAAACGTTTTGAAGAGTTTCAAGCATGAGAGAACAGCTTGAAGAGTTACATGCAGAGGAGAAACGTTTGAAGAGTTACATGCAGGGAGAAACGTTTGGAAGAATTACATTGGCAGAGAGCAAACGTTTGAAGAGTTAATTGCAGAGAGCAACACGTTAGAAGAGTTAGAGGAAAACGTTTTGAAGAGTTACATGCAGAGAGAAACGTAGAAGAGTTACATGCAGACGAGAAACGTTTTGAAGAGTCACATGCAGAGAGAACGTTTTGAGAGTTACCATGCAGAGAGAAACGTTTGGAGAGTTACATGCAGAGAGAAACGTTTGGAGAGTTTAACATGCAGAGAGAAACGTTAGAAGAGTTTACATGCAGAGAGAAGAAAAACGTTTAAAGAGTTACATGCAGATGAGAAACGTTAGAAGGAGTCACATGCAGAAGAGAAACGTTTTTTGAAAGAGTTTACATGCAGAGAGAAACGTTTGAGAGAGTTTACATGCAGAGAGAAACGTTAGAAGAGTCACATTGCAGAGAGACCGGTTAGCAGAGTTACATGCAGGAGAGAAACGGTAGGGAGAGGTTACATGCGAAGAGAAACGTTAGAAGAGTTACATGCAAGAGAGAAAACGTTAGAAGAGTTACATGAAGAGGAAACGTTTGGGAGGAGTTACATGCAGAGCGAAACGTTAGAAGAGTCCCCCCCCCCCCCACATGCAGACGAGAAAACGTTAGAAGAGTTTAAATGCAGAGAGAACGTTGAAGAGTTACATGCAGAGAGAACGTTTAGAGTGTTACAAGGCAGAGGAGAAAACGTTAGAAGAGTTACATGAAGAGAGAAAATTAGAAGAGTCACATGCAGAGAGAAACGTTTTGAGAGTTACATGCAGAGAGAAGGTTTTGGAGAGTCACATGCAGAGAGAA
>NW_028234436.1:17377845-17385345 GCF_977035675.1 Penaeus japonicus
TGCGCCCTTCATTTTGCCTCGGCGTGAGCGCTCTCCTCCCCTCCCCTCCCCCGTCCCCCCTCGACGTGCCCTGCAGTGGGTTCTCGTTTTCTTGTTCCTCCAAATCTCCCGCTCCCTCAGGATTCCTCCACCTCCTCCGGATTTCTTGTTACTTCTTTCTCTTTCTCTCTCTCTGTCTGTTTATCTAGCTCTGTCTCTCTGTCCATCTTTCTTTCTCTCTCTTTCTTTCTGTCTGTCTATCTTTTTTTTCTCTCTCTCTCTCTCTCCCTCTCTCTGTTGTATTCCTTCCCTGTTCTGTCAGTCTCTCTCTCTTCCTCACTCTTTCACTATTGCATTAATTCTCTGCTCTGTCAGTCTGCCTCCCTCCAACCCCCCTTTCTCTCTCTCTCATCTCTCTCTAACACACATGTACACACCTTTGTATTCCTTTTTCCGCCCCCCTCCCCCATGCCCTTCTTCTGTTCCTCCGACACAAAAAAGGTGGTTATGTGGACCGCGGAAGCCAAACATATTGACCTTAAGGGGGAGGCCTATTTCTTGTCGGTCATTGAGACCATCATCTATCAAGAGTCACCTTCACCTCCTCCTACCCTCTCGCTGTCGCTCTTTCACCTATTTTCACGCCTGGTTTGTGTGTGTGTGTGTGTTGTGGATACGCCAGTCTTCATGGTATCGTATTTGCATGCGTCTACTTGTTTGGCTGTTTGGAAGTGTATGTCCGTATCTTGCTTGTGTATCTCTTTACCCAATAACATTCACACGCACCCTTGAATGAACACGTGCGTCTATGCTCCACTGGCCATGTGTCGTCTGCCTGTATGAGAGCACGTTCTCGAGATACACACCACAACACATGCGAATGCTCACAGTCAAAACAACGAAGTCATGCACTACAAATCTTGGGGACTTCCTGCCACAGTTTCAGCATTGTATACGCCACGGCTTTTCACGGTCTTTCTAACGAGGCCGACCGATAATGCTGCCTGTGTCCCGCTTAGACTACAAAGAGCCATAGAGACGCGAACCTGCTCTGGGTACGTTCAGAGCCTCGACTTCTTAGAGGCTGAGGAAAGTGATGAGTCACTCTCACCAACGAAATTTGTTGTTCTTTTTGTTTAATCGTGAAGATAATTATCTAAAAAGTTGTGTGATTATTACTGGCGTTATTTCGCACACGGCGATTTTGATATACAACTGCTACGCATTTGTTATCATGTATACAATTATGACTACTGCTGTCTTTACTGGTATACCCAAAACTTGGTGTTCCTATTTTTTTCTCAATCATCTTAAAAGAGTTATTCTCATTCTTATGATAATCATTATAGCAGTGACAATATCAATCACCATTATAACAGAATGAAATATTATTATCATAGTGTTTTTTCACAAGATTTTGACTTTATCATTACCTCCCTTACCTGCCCGGATGTCCTTCTTGACATAAACTGTGATTCAGCTTGGTATTCCGTCTTGAGATTTATATATGATAACCTAATTGTATTTAGTAATAATTATTAATCATCCATTTTTAGAACTTATATTCTCTACTTTTCCTTTTCCTATTCGGAGCCGATAGTGATGTTGCTTTATTAACATTATCATTTTAATATTCATAGAGGTTATTTTAGAAACCGGTTCCATTGTTTCCTTTCCTCATTATTATAATCATCAATACTTATAATGAGCCGATTATCCGTGAAGTTATCACTCATTATTCTTGTTATTATTGTTAAAACCATTAATCATGATTATCACCATTCTGTTATTATTGCTGTTGTTCTTATCATCATAATTATCATTATCATTGTTCCAATTTTTCGTTTTTCAAGATTTTCTTTTATCATCTGAGTGATCACCTTATCATGATTAATGTTGATATTTTCATTATCATTATTATGATGTTTTTATCACTAATGTTGATATTGGTAAAAGTATTGTTTTTTTCCGTCTTATTGCTATTCTCATAATTTTTGTTAACATTAACATTATTGTTATTATTGTTATATTATGTTATTATTATATCAATGTGATTATCATTATTACTGTTATCATCATAATTAGTATTATCGTAATCATTATTATCATCGTTGTCATTTTTATTTCTTATTGTTAGTATTGTGATTATTATCATTATCAATATTATCCTTATCATCATTATCAGTATTATTATTATCATCAGTATTGTTATTTTCATTATCCTCATTATCATTATTATCATTGTTAGTATTATTATCATCATTATAATTTTAACGAGTCGATAATAATGATAGTGATAATATAATATCGAAAGTAATCATGATAATAATAATGATAATAAAATGATAAGATTGATTTTAACAATAAAGATGATTGTGGTGATGATGACGATGTTAGTAATAATGATAACAATGATGAAATAAGTAATAATAAGCAGTATGTTGATGATAATGGTAATGATAATAATGACAGTTAATCCTAATGGTAATAACAATAAAATAAAAACAATATCACTTGCATTATAGTCCTGATAAAACAGTACAAAACAAGAAATAAATAGTAAAATAATCCAATATATTAACATAATCTTTACTGTTCATTAATAATAATAAGGATTGTAATGAGAGCCGTAATTTCCGGCAAAACACGTTGACTCACACGAGACAAATGTTGAAAATGTTTTGAATGAGAATGAGATGTGTAAATTATGTTTCGTGTCTCCTTCAGTATTAGGCATCATTCACAAACTTTGCATGGTAAAGTTACTTTTTTTTTTATTAAGATTTATGTTTGTCTACACGCGCGTGTAACCCCTTCCCCCAACCACACATTCACACACACGCACACACACACACACATACACACACTCACGCACACACACACATACACACCCACCCACCCACACACACACACACCCACATCCACACCCACCCACACACACACGATTTCAATCCGGTCCGGTTATCGTGTCCCTGCGACGGACGCCTGGGAAAAGAGGCGGTTGTAGCTGCTGCTTGACTAGAATAACCAGGTCTACCTCTCTCCGTTCTCCAATTGTTTTTCTTTTTCTTTTCCGTTCCATTTCTTTAGAAAAAAACAGTCAATGGTCGTATAACAATGGTATTGATGATAAAGGAACTATCGTAATATCCGTATTGTTTTTGTTTTTTTCTCTCTCCTTCGCTTATAGATCGTATTTTTTTTTTATTTGTTTATTACCATTTTGTGCTATTTTGCGCTTCATCTTCGCCTCTCCAACACTATTTCCAGAGGCAACAACAGAGTTATATTGAGCGGTGGAAAAAACAAAAACAAAACAAAAATAGATAGAACTTGTAGAAAAAGACGAAGATGAGAGGTAAGATACATACCAAAGATGGCACGTTAAGATTATGCAGTTTATCCGTAAATCGAGTAGACCGAGAAATGACAGTCACTTTGCCTGACCTTGAAGGAGATTTACTTTTCTAATCCGTGTTTACGCAAGGGATTAGTGCGGAAAGGGCCTTCCCATAGGCCTACAATACTACCTTGATTAGTGCGAGCATTAGGCTTATGATATATGAAGATAACTTCGGGGATTTATGTGTATTATGAGAAATATCCGATTCAGGCCACTGGCAAACTTATGCAGATACTTGTTTACTAACAAATTTTGGTCCGTTTTTTAACATTCATATCACTGTCATTTTCTTCTAGTACACATTCAATAAAGATGAAATCTTTACAGGTTCTTGTGGTTTTATAATAATACTAGCAATCTTACACACAAACTGTATATACCCGTAGATATATATATATATATATATATATATATATATATATATATATATATATATAAATTTTCCCCCTTTTAATTCTAATATTTGAATTTTATAACATAACTCTAGTCTGAAACGTAGATGAAATCACTTACATTTTCCCATATTCATAAAGTCCCCAACCTACGCTACTTCGTTTTCAATAGGCAATGCACTTGTCCCTTGTTCTCTTTAAGTACAGACATACATTGCACGGATGGGCAAGAGCGAATGAACATTGCACTGACTGATATTTGATCAAATGGGCGTATAGTATAGACTTGCGATACGGACGTACGACTGAATAGACAAATGATCGAACAGGCAGTTAGCCTAAAAATAAACGATCTGATGGGCAGCTGGGAAACTAGTTGTTCCTTTTATCAAACAGAAAATAAACTTCTAGAACACCAGGTTCACAATCGTAAGTGTATACAGGAAAGAGTAATAAAATATCCACATTATTCGGAGACAATACCCATTTTCACGTTGGTTATTGGTTGTTGCATGTCTCCTAAGCACAGTAAGTAATGGACATTTTTTTTTTTGTATTATTTTTTTTTTCTCTTTTGGACAGATACTATTGAGATAAATATATGGCTTGGTACTATAGATACGCATTCAATGTCAGGTCTTGTCATTTGGACCAATTAGTGACGTTGGAAATAAAGATCTTCAATAAGTTTTACTGGGGGGGTTATGTCGTGCAGCATGGAAGACGAAGACCAACATTCAAACTCAATATGTGGCACATATGACTTCCACAGACAACTATCTCTGCATTTGAGTGGATTTGAGAATGCCAATTATCCACTCTACCTTCTGTCGTCTCTTTCAAAAAAAAAAAAAAAAAAAAGATTAGGAGTGAATCTGAGTAAGCCGAAGTACGAGATATTCAACATAGAATTGGAGTCAGTCATTGAGAAACATAACCACCAGAATGGATTTTTTTGAGTGAGCAAACCCCCCCACAGTTATTAAGAAAACGTCCTGTATTTCTTTTTATAAATCACTTCCAATATAAGTAATGTATCTTATCATAATGGGTAAGAAAGATTATTCCAATAACGCAATGCCATCCTCTTGTAGTTTTTAGATCTAGTTTTAGAAACTAATTGTAAAGAAATCTAACCACATTAAAATTACCTGACCTTCATTCAGTCAGAAATCCAATGGCTTACATATCCGTCTGTGAAATGGCCGTTCGAACAAGCGCCCGGGTCGTCCGTCCTTCTGGCCACGCCCACCTCTCGGTATCATTTCTCGGCGCAGAGAGATCCGCTGGTCAACCCGGAGGTAACGCGACACCAGCGATGATTGGCGGTTTCGGTGTGTCAAAATCTCGAGACATTTTCCTTTCTCCACTTCCCTACGGTCGACTCGAACTCTCTTTCCAGTAGGATTTCCTCCCTTGTGGTTCTTCGACGCGGCTACTTGTTGCCTCCGACGTCGTCGAGAGGAGGTGGAGAGCCCTTCTTCATTCGTGAGACTCGCTTCCTGACTTCTAAATCTTATCTGGACTCGTGTTATTCATCGCGGCTTATCGGCACCGCGAGGAAGGAGGCTGTTGTCTTTGTGCGAGTGAAAGATCTACAACGTGTCGGCTGGATAAAGAAACGCCGGCGACATTCTTGGCTTTAAGAAGTAGGCGGAGATGTAGTCGGATATTCCCAATATGAATGCAGGGAAACGAAGGCGGGAGATTTTCTGGCTTTAAAAAATAGGGCAGTGAAAGAGTTAGATCATTTCGTATAGTATAGAAGAAGGAAGAGAAGGAGAAGGAAAAGGAGAAGGTAAAGGTGGTTGAGAAGGAGAGAAAGTGGAAGAAGGATGTGAAGAGGAAAAAATAAAAAGAGAAGAAGAAATAAAAGAAGTAGATGAAGAAGAAAATAAAAGAAAAGCAGAAGAAAAATAAAACGAAAAGAATGAAAAGAAGACGAAGAAGAAGAAAGGGAAAAAAAAGACGAAGGGAAGGAAAAGAAGATGGAGAAGAGGAAGTAAAGAAAAAGAGGACGATTAAGAAGAAATGAAGAAGAAAAAGAAGAAGAAGGAATGAAGAGAGCAGGACAGGTAGTCCTCGTCACAACACGGGGGATTCCTCGCCTTTTGTCACTCTGAGATGAAAACGTCATTCAGGGTTTATTCGCTTCCCCTCACGTCTCTTCTCCGTCACCCTCCTCTTCTCTCTCCCTCTCTATCTCTCTCTTTATCTCTCTCTTTCTCTCTTTATCTCTCTCTCTCTCTCTTTGTTTTCTCTCTCTTTATCTCTCTCTCTCTCTCTCTCTCTCTCTCTCTTTCTGTCTTTCTTTCTTTCTCTCTCTCTCTCTCTCTCTCTCTCTCTCTCTCTCTCTCTCTTATCTCTCTCTCTCTCTCTGTCTCTCTCTTTCTCCCTCTCTCTCTCTTTCTCTCTTTATCTCTCTCTCTCTTTCTCTCCCTCTCTCTCTTTATCTCCTCTCTCTCTCTCTCTCTCTCTCTTTCTCTCTCTCTTCTTTTCTCTCTCTTTCTCCTTCTGTCTCTCTCTCTCTCTCTCTCTCTCTCTCTCTCTCTCTCTGTCTCTCTCTCTCTCTCTCTTCTCTCATACTCTCTCTTTCTCTTCTCTGACTCTCTCTCTCTTTCTTTCTCTTTCTCTTCTCTCTCTCTTCCCTCTTTCTCTTCTCTTCTCTCTCTCTCTCTTTCTCTTTTTCTTCTCTCTCTCTCTCTCTCCCTCCCTCCCTCTCTCCCCCCTCCCTCTCTCCCCCCTCCCCCCTCTCTCTCGAAAGAGGAGGAAGACGAGGGGGTGGAGGAGGTGAGGTGGAGGTGGAAGAGGAGGAGGAAAGGTGGTGGTGGATGTGAGGTAAGGGTGGTGGAAAAGAAGGAGGTGAAAGAAGTGTAGGTAGAGGAAGAGGAGGGAGAGATGGTGGTGGTGAAAGACAGGGAAGAGAAAATAGGAGGAAGAAGAGGACAAATAAATGGGGTTTATGGACGAAGATGAAGATGTACAGAAAGAGGAGAGGAAAGAGGAGGATGAAGAGCGGGTGTTGGAGAAGATATGAAAAACGGTCTGGAAATTGGGGCTGAAAAATGAGACATGGAGTAACCGACGATGATAAGAGAGAAAAGGTTGACAAAGAAAGTACTGGAAGGCGTTAAAGCTGGGACTAGAAATGTAAAGTTAGGCGATGTGGACGGGAATGAGGAGGATGGTGATAATAATGATAATAACAACAATGCTGGTAATGATAATAGTAATAATAATAATAAAAAGAACAAGAACAAAGAAAGGGAAAGAGACGGAATGGGGAGAGTTAATGAAAAGGGGAGGAGGAGGAATAGGAGGAGGAGAAGAAGAAGAAGAAGAAGAAAAAAAAAAAAAAAAACGAAAAGGAAAAAGAAAAAAAAAAGGCGAAAGAAAAGGAATGATGAGAGAAGATGGAAGAGGGACAAAGGCGATTGCAGAAGGAGAAATAAAAGCGAAGGGAGTTTATGAAGGACCAGGTCAGTAGCGAAGTCGCCGCAGGTCATGATTAGGGCAAACTTAACAAAACGACGACATAATGGCCGCCAATTAAAAAAAACGATGTTATGACAGGGTTTAACTAAAATAAAAAGGCGATTTTATTGATTGAGGCAAATTTAACAAAACGCTGTCGTAAAAAACGCGAATTAAACAAAATATTGTGCTCTGACAAGGATTAATTTAACAAAGCGATGTTGTGATAAGGATTAATTTAACAAAGCGATG
>NW_028234436.1:17390345-17392845 GCF_977035675.1 Penaeus japonicus
TTTGATATCAAATATGTACTGTATATGTATAGCCATATACATATACAGTATATATACATTCAACCCAAACAGACACACACACACACACACATACACACACAAACACACACGTGTATGCGCGTGTATTCATTCCACACCCACTACTGTAAAACCTAAAGACCCACACTATCCACGCAAAAGCAACTTAAGAAGCTGAAGCTGAAGATAAGCAAGCAGCTTGCGTGCAGGAACATTCATGACAGATTTGGTCTTTATTGATTCAGTATCAAAACTGGTCAGATCCCGTGCGCCCCTTTGCCCTCGGCACGTCACTCACAGGAGGCAGGCTACGACATAGGAAAATTATCCAATTTAGGTAAAATCTTCTACTTTATAGCGGTGATCAACACTGGGTGGAAAGGTCTGTCTCTCGCTTTCTATGTGTCTTTGCTTCTGTTTTTTTTTTTCTCTCTTTCTTTTGTTTTCTCTGTGTACGGCCTGTTTCTTTTTTATCATTATTATTTTTCATCTGTCTGTTTGACTCTGCCTGACTCTCTCTCTCTCTCTCTCTCTCTCTCTCTCTCTCTCTCTCTCTCTCTCTCTCTCTCTCTCTCTCTCTCTCTCTCTCTCTCTCTCTCTCTCTCTCTCTCTCTCTCTCTCTATCTATCTATCTCCCTCCCTCCCTCCCTCTCTTTCTTCCCCCTCCTACCCTCCCCCTTCTCTCCTTTCTTCCCCCTCCCCCTTCCCTCTCTTTCTTCCTTCAGTCACTCCTCCCCTTCCTCTCTATTTATCCCTCTTTGCCTAATCGACCTCCCTCACCCCGTTAAACCAAGCATGACCATTTAATGACCTCTGGCTGTGGGAACTCATTTGACTACTTCTCCACGAAGCTACAAGCATAACCGTCGTGCTTCGCGTGCTTGAAAGCAGGAGAGAACCTTCGGATATCGTCCCTCTTCGAGAATTGCAAGCGGAGGTGTGAGGTGGCACTTCAACCCCTTGCAACTTTTTTTTTCCCGTCATCCCATACCCTTATTATCTCTGTTCTTTGCTTCCTTCCTTACCTTCAACTCTTGTCGTTTCAGTCTCAGCTGCAACGCCACGACACTTTAACCTCACCTCCACTCCCACATTACCCTCATCTCCAACTTTAAACCTCTAACCCCTGCCCCTCCATCCCCACCTCCACCCCACCCCAGATCACCATTCCCCACCTTACACCTACCCCCAACTCAACCCCCCCACCCCCACCGTAAAAAAACCCACCCCCACCTCAACCCCTCCCCCATCCCCACCTCAACCGCAACCCTCCCCCCACCCCCACCTCAACCCCCCTAACCAAACCTCAACCGCAACCCTCCCCACACCCCCACCGTAAAAAAAACCACCCCTACCTCAACCCCCCTAACCACACCTCAACCCCAACCCTCCCCCTACCCCCACCTCAACCCCCCACCCCCACCTCAACCCCCCTAACCTCACCTCAACCCCCCACCCCCACGCCCACCGCAACCCTCCCCCACCTTCACCTCAACCCCCCATCCCCACCGCAACCCTCCCCCACCCTCACCTCAACCCCCCACCCCCACCTCAACCCCCCACCCTCACCTCACCCCCCCCCCACCCCCACCTCAACCCCTCACCTCAACCCCCCCCCTCCCCCCATACGTCTCCAGCGGCCTCCGTGCCTCGTCCTGTGCAGCATCAGACGTCACTCCCTCCTGACCTTGGCACAGTGACACATTCCTGCTTGCACACTATTTTGACGCGAATGGTGCACGTGGAGAGTTACTTTGTCTGATGATCAATCGGACGGTTGTGTAACTCTGCTTGCGTAACTGACTGATAGGGTGTGGGGGTACTTTGTGGGATGATGTTGGGTATTTTTGATGTTGATGTTGCTGTTGTTTATGTGTGTGTGTGTTTGCAAGACTTTGGTTGGAATAGCACATGTGTGATGTTAATACATTCAGTATATATATGTATATATATATATATATATATATATATATATATATATGTATGTATTTATGTTTATATATATATATATATATATATATATATATATATATATATATATATGTTTATGTATAAATATGTATATTTAAAGATATATATATATATATATATATATATATATTTGTATTTATATGCGTATATATGTGTGTGTGTGTGTGTGTGTGTGTGTGTGTGTGTGTGTTGATATATTTATATAAATATTTAAATATATATATATATATATATATATGTTTATATAGATATATTTTTTGATATTTTCATTTTTATATATATATATATATATTTATATAACTATATTTATCTATATATATATATATATTTATTCTATCGTTAGTGTGTTATTGTAAACATGTATTACAACATTAACATACCTAAACTAAGACTTCAAAGGTAACAGCTCTAGCAACACACTATTACATTTACTGTACACACACATAAAAAAGGAAAATTTATTCGGGAGAAAAGTATCCAATGATTACATTTTTTTCCACCGAGATAGGTC
>NW_028234436.1:17430345-17432845 GCF_977035675.1 Penaeus japonicus
GATGTGACGAATATTTCCGAAAGCTAATAAATATCATTTTCTCCTATATACTTGGGGATGAATTAGGTTTTGTGTCATTATTATCAGTCATAGTAATAGTTGTAGTGTTTTTATCATAGTCATTATTATGATAATAATGATTATTATGATATTTATTATTTTTTATTAGTCATTATTTTTTTATCATTATCATTGTCATTATCAGTATTATAATCATCATCATAATCATAATTATCATGATAATGATAGTTATCGTTATTATTGTTGTTGTTATTATTATCATTGTATCATCGTTACCATTATCATCATTGTATTACCATTACTATTATTATATTCATTTTTGTTATTGTTATTATCAGTATCATTATCATTATTATCATTATTATTATTGATATTAGTGTTCTTATTATGACTATTATATTTCTAGTGTTATGTTTATTATTTTCATTCTCATTATTCTTGTTATTATCATAATCATTATACTCATTATAATTTGTATCATTATTGTTATTATTATCATTACAATTATAATAATAATGATAATGATAATAATGATGATAATAATGATGATAATAATTATGATAATGATAATGATAGTAATAGTTATTATCATAATTATTATCATCATCATTATGAATATCATCATCTTCATTGTCATATTAATGACGATCTTTATTATCATTATTACAATTATCATTGTCATCACTATCATTATTATTTATCATCATTTTCATCATCATTATCATCAGTATCATTAATATGATAATGATCGTCACACACACGCGCACATAATTGCACACCACATCCACCATATGAATACCCTTAAATAAATAGATAAATAATAATAACAAAAATCCTAGTATAGCCCCCCACTCCCTTCTTCCCGCAGGTGAGCGGCGTGTGGCCGGGGTACTGCCCCACCCGCGGGCCCCAGCGGACGCCCCCGCCCTGGGTGCTGACGCGACCGTGCACAAGCTCCCCCCTTCCGGCGACGCTGATGGAGCACTCGCAGGAGAGAGTGTGCCTGTTGCTGCCGTGGCCCCCCGCACACCCACGGCCTCCCCCGGGGCCCTCGGGGGCCCGCCTGGACCCCCAAGCGCTACAGGCGTGGTGGACGACGGGCGGGAGTCGTGGGGGAAGTCCATGGACTTCTTGCTCTCCATCATCGGTTTCGCTGTGGACTTGGCCAACGTGTGGCGCTTCCCCTTCCTGTGTTACCGCAACGGTGGAGGTGGGTCGGGTCGGGTGCCTCGCCTCGTCGCGGCGCTCACCGCTCGAGGATGTCGAGTGAATTGCATGAAAGACGTTCATTGCAATCATGTTGAAGATGATTATAAGATTAATGGTGTCCGGAGACCATCCTCCAGTCAGCGAACTAATCCCTGACTCCCCCGCAGGTGCCTTCCTATTTCCCTACTTCCTGATCACAGTCTTCGGGGCGCTCCCACTCTTCTTCATGGAGCTTGTGCTCGGCCAGTACAACCGCCAGGGCCCCATCACCGTCTGGAAAGTGTGCCCCCTGTTCAGAGGTCAGCTGGGATAATGATGGGATTTTTAATTTTTTTTTTTGTTTTGTTTTTTAGAGTTTTAATTATTATTTTCTAAATTCTATTATTCGATTTTTTAAAATCTATTTATTTATTCTTTTTTTTTTTTTTTTTTTTTTTTTGAGGGGAAAAAGTACACAAAGTAGACTAGGATATAAGTCCTCCAACTTTAGACTTTATTTTTGTTATTACAGAGGAAAAAGTAATCGTTTCATGTCTTTCATGATTTTTTTTTTCTTCTAAACTGGTGTAATGACTGATTTTCAAAATTATATGGATTTTTTTTCTATTCAATGCCTTCACATATTGCTTTCCAAACTGATATTGGAACTATTTTTCGAAAAATGGAATTCTCTTATCACAGTATTAACACCAAGATCGATTCTTAGAATAGTTATGTCTGAGTGCACTTTCTAGCGTTTTGAACACTGCATGTGCTTCTCCTCCGCCAGGCGTTGGCTACTGCGCTGTGCTTGTGGCCTACTTCGTCAGCTTCTACTACAACGTGATCATCGCCTGGTCCATACACTTCGTCTACGCCTCCTTCAGCTACGTGCTGCCCTGGACGTCGTGTAACAATACCTGGAACACCGAGAACTGCTGGGATGGTCTCACTTCGGACGAGCCCAAGCCCAACTCCACCTCCTTGATGTCACCCTCCGAGGAGTACTTCAAGTATGTGCTTGTGGTGGTTCTCCATAATGGTTGAGGACTTTCTGTCGTGTATCAATCATTTACTCTTTTCCTTTTATCGCTTTGTCTCATCTCTCTCTCTTGCTTTCTCTCGTTCTCTCTTTCTTTCTCTCTCTCTTTTACCCTTTTTTTTTCTCTCTCTCTCTTTTACGCCCCCCCCCCCTCTCTCTCTCTCACTATCACTCTCTCACTCTCTCTTTCACTACACCTCCGCTCTTAATCTTTCTTTCCTTTTACAGAATCTTTCTCAGTCTCTGTGT
>NW_028234436.1:17442845-17455345 GCF_977035675.1 Penaeus japonicus
CTGAGTTCCTTCCTTTCTCAACGATCGCCATCCCTGAGTTACTTTCTGAACGATCGCCCTCCCTGAGTTCCTTTCTCAACGATCGCCCTCCCTGAGTTCCTTTCTGTACGATCGCCCTCCCTGAGTTCCTTTCTGAACGATCGCCCTCCCTGATTGACGATCGCCCTGCTTTCCTTTCTCAACGATCGCCCTCCCTGAGTTCCTTTCTGAACGATCGCCCTCCCTGAGTTCCTTTCTGAACGATCGCCCTCCCTGAGTTCCTTTCTGAACGATCGCCCTCCCTGAGTTCCTTTCTGAACGATCGCCCTCCCTGAGTTCCTTTCTCAACGATCGCCCTCCCTGAGTTCCTTCCTTTCTGAACGATCGCCCTCCCTGAGTTCCTTTCTGAACGATCGCCCTCCCTGAGTTCCTTTCTGAACGATCGCCCTCCCTGAGTTCCTTCCTTTCTCAACGATCGCCCTCCCTGAGTTCCTTTCTGAACGATCGGCCTCCCTGAGTTCCTTTCTGAACGATCGCCCTCCCTGAGTTCCTTTCTGAACGATCGCCCTCCCTGAGTTCCTTTCTGAACGATCGCCCTCCCTGAGTTCCTTTCTCAACGATCGCCCTCCCTGAGTTCCTTTCTCAACGATCGCCCTCCCTGAGTTCCTTTCTCAACGATCGCCCTCCCTGAGTTCCTTTCTCAACGATCGCCCTCCCTGAGTTCCTTTCTGAACGATCGCCCTCCCTGAGTTCCTTTCTCAACGATCGCCCTCCCTGAGTTCCTTTCTCAACGATCGCCCTCCCTGAGTTCCTTTCTCAACGATCGCCCTCCCTGAGTTCCTTCCTTTCTGAACGATCGCCCTCCCTGAGTTCCTTTCTGAACGATCGCCCTCCCTGAGTTCCTTCCTTTCTCAACGATCGCCCTCCCTGAGTTCCTTTCTGAACGATCGCCCTCCCTGAGTTCCTTTCTCAACGATCGCCCTCCCTGAGTTCCTTCCTTTCTCAACGATCGCCCTCCCTGAGTTCCTTCCTTTCTCAACGATCGCCCTCCCTGAGTTCCTTCCTTTCTGAACGATCGCCCTCCCTGAGTTCCTTTCTCAACGATCGCCCTCCCTGAGTTCCTTCCTTTCTCAACGATCGCCCTCCCTGAGTTCCTTCCTTTCTCAACGATCGCCCTCCCTGAGTTCCTTTCTGAACGATCGCCCTCCCTGAGTTCCTTCCTTTCTCAACGATCGCCCTCCCTGAGTTCCTTCCTTTCTGAACGATCGCCCTCCCTGAGTTCCTTCCTTTCTCAACGATCGCCCTCCCTGAGTTCCTTCCTTTCTCAACGATCGCCCTCCCTGAGTTCCTTTCTCAACGATCGCCCTCCCTGAGTTCCTTTCTCAACGATCGCCCTCCCTGAGTTCCTTCCTTTCTCAACGATCGCCCTCCCTGAGTTCCTTTCTCAACGATCGCCCTCCCTGAGTTCCTTCCTTTCTCAACGATCGCCCTCCCTGAGTTCCTTTCTCAACGATCGCCCTCCCTGAGTTCCTTCACGATCGCCTCCTGAGTTCCTTTCTCAACGATCGCCCTCCCTGAGTTCCTTCTGAACGATCGCCTCCCTGAGTTCCAACGATCGCCCTCCCTGAGTTCCTTCCTTTCTGAACGATCGCCCTCCCTGAGTTCCTTCCTTTCTGAAGGATCGCCCTCCCTGAGTTCCTTTCTCAACGATCGCCCTCCCTGAGTTCCTTTCTCAACGATCGCCATCCCTGAGTTCATTTCTGAACGATCGCCATCCCTGAGTTCCTTTTCCTTCTCTGAACGATCGCCCTCCCTGAGTTCCTTTCTCAACGATCGCCCTCCCTGAGTTCCTTTCTCAACGATCGCCCTCCCTGAGTTCCTTCCTCTCTCAGCGATCGCCCTCCCTGAGTTCCTTTCTCAACGATCGCCATCCCTGAGTTACTTTCTGAACGATCGCCATCCCTGAGTTACTTTCTGAACGATCGCCCTCCCTGAGTTCCTTTCTCAACGATCGCCCTCCCTGAGTTCCTTTCTCAACGATCGCCCTCCCTGAGTTCCTTTCTCAACGATCGCCCTCCCTGAGTTCCTTTCTCAACGATCGCCCTCCCTGAGTTCCTTTCTGAACGATCGCCCTCCCTGAGTTCCTTTCTGAACGATCGCCCTCCCTGAGTTCCTTTCTGAACGATCGCCCTCCCTGAGTTCCTTCCTTTCTCAACGATCGCCCTCCCTGAGTTCCTTCCTTTCTCAACGATCGCCCTCCCTGAGTTCCTTTCTGAACGATCGCCCTCCCTGAGTTCCTTTCTGAACGATCGCCCTCCCTGAGTTCCTTTCTCAACGATCGCCCTCCCTGAGTTCCTTTCTCAACGATCGCCCTCCCTGAGTTCCTTCCTTTCTCAACGATCGCCCTCCCTGAGTTCCTTCCTTTCTCAACGATCGCCCTCCCTGAGTTCCTTTCTCAACGATCGCCCTCCCTGAGTTCCTTCCTTTCTGAACGATCGCCCTCCCTGAGTTCCTTTCTCAACGATCGCCCTCCCTGAGTTCCTTTCTGAACGATCGCCCTCCCTGAGTTCCTTTCTGAACGATCGCCCTCCCTGAGTTCCTTTCTGAACGATCGCCCTCCCTGAGTTCCTTCCTTTCTCAACGATCGCCCTCCCTGAGTTCCTTCCTTTCTCAACGATCGCCCTCCCTGAGTTCCTTCCTTTCTCAACGATCGCCCTCCCTGAGTTCCTTTCTCAACGATCGCCCTCCCTGAGTTCCTTCCTTTCTCAACGATCGCCCTCCCTGAGTTCCTTCCTTTCTCAACGATCGCCCTCCCTGAGTTCCTTTCTCAACGATCGCCCTCCCTGAGTTCCTTCCTTTCTCAACGATCGCCCTCCCTGAGTTCCTTTCTCAACGATCGCCCTCCCTGAGTTCCTTCCTTTCTCAACGATCGCCCTCCCTGAGTTCCTTCCTTTCTCAACGATCGCCCTCCCTGAGTTCCTTTCTCAACGATCGCCCTCCCTGAGTTCCTTCCTTTCTCAACGATCGCCCTCCCTGAGTTCCTTTCTCAACGATCGCCCTCCCTGAGTTCCTTTCTCAACGATCGCCCTCCCTGAGTTCCTTTCTCAACGATCGCCCTCCCTGAGTTCCTTTCTCAACGACCCCCCCCCCCTTAAGTCCTTTCTGACTGTACGTTCTCGACCCCCTCCCCCCTCTCCCCCTTCAGATGGGCGGGCTGGAGTGCGTCATCACCGGCATGATGGATGAACTTCGTCTCACCTTCGGCTGGAAGACCATCAGGAGGGAGTTCTTCACCGCCTTGGTCGTCACGTCGTCGTTTCTCGTGTCCATCGCGAACTTCTGTCAGGTGAGGGAGAGGGTGGGAGGGAGGGGAGAAATGGGGGAGGGAGGAAAAGGGGAGAAATGGGGGAAGTAGAGGGAGGAGGGGGAGAAATGGGGTAGGGGAAGGGGAGAAATGGGGAAGGGGGGAAATGGGGGAGGGAGGAAGGGGAGAAATGGGGCAGGGGGGAAGGGGAGAAATGGGGGAGGGGGGAAGGGGAGAAATAGGGGAGGGGGGAAGGGGAGAAATTGAGGAGGTAGTGGGAAGAGGAGAAATGAGGGAGGGGGAGGGAGGAAGGGGAGAAATGGGGGAGGGGGAAGGGGAGAGAGGGAGGAGGGAGTGGGAAGAGGAGAAATGAGGGAGGGAGGAGGGAGGAAAAGGGGAGAAATGGGGAGGGGGAGGGGGAAGAGGAGGGGAGGGAGGAGGGGAGAAATGGGGGGGAGGGAGGTAGAGGGGGAGAGGGGAGAGGGGAGGGGGGAGAGGGGGAGGGAGAGGTAGAGGGGAAGGGAAGAGGGAGGAAGGGGAGAAAAGGGGGAGGAGGGAGGAAGGGGAGAAATGGGGGAGGGGGAGGGAGGTAGAGGTAGGAGGGAGGGAGGAGGGAGAAATGGGGGAGGGGGAGGGAGAAAGAGGAGAAATTGAGGGGGAGGGAGGTAGAGGGGAAGAAAAGAGGGAGGAAGGGGAGAAATGGGGGAGGGGGAGGGAGAAATGGGGGAGGGAGAGGGAGGAGGGAGGAAGAAGAAAAATGGGGGAGGGAGGCAGAGGTAGAGGGGAGGGAGGAGGGAGGAAGGGGAGAAATGGGGGAGGGGGAGGGAGGTAGAGGTAGAGGGGAAGAGAGGAGGGAGGGAGAGCGAATGAGGAAGAGGGAGGGGGAGAGGGCGAGAAGGTATGAGAGAGGGAGAGAGAAAAAAAAAGGTACAGAGAGAGAGAGAGAGAGAGAGAGAGAGAGAGAGAGAGAGAGAGAGAGAGAGAGAGAGAGAGAGAGAGAGAGAGAGAGAGAGAGAGAGAGAGAGAGAGAGAGAGAGAGAGAGAAAGGGAAAGAGAGAAAGAGAGAGAGAGAGAGAGAGAGAGAGAGAGAGAGAGAGAGAGAGAGAAAGAAAGAAAGAAAGGGAAAGAGAGAAGAGAGAGAGAGAGAGAGAAATAAAGAAAGAGAGAAAGAAATGGGTATGTACTAACACAGTCATCTCCCTGCAGGGCGGGATGTACGTATTTCACTGGCTGGACACATATGCTGCTGGAATATCGCTCCTATGCTCAGCTCTGTTCGAGGCCGTGGCTGTGTCTTGGTTTTACGGTAAGAATCGTCAGTGTTATTTCTCCTTATTTCCGTCATCCATTATCTCTTTCTATATCACCCACCCATTAGCGCCCACAGGAAAAAAAGAATGACAACTGGTTTTCTTGCTATTGGTTGGATTAATAAATGAGCTTGATATCTACAGCTGTGGGTCTCTATAGATAAAGGGAGAAAATGAGTTTATTGATCCGAGAGAAATTATGCAAGACAACTATTTGAATGTTGATCGTCCGTTTGTTTTTCTTGTAGGAATAAACTTGGTTTTTTCACCTCACCTCAACTTCAAAAAAAAAAAATAATAAAAAAATAAAAAATAAATAAATAAATAAATAGATAAATAAATAAATAAAAAAATAATAGGAATACATAGACTCACCATCCCTTGAACTTTTCTTCTTCTCTTTTAATACCGGTATCTGGTAGTGCCTGTAGACCAGAACCCCACAAGACCTTACTTAACCCGGTTCTGCATTTCACCACAGGACTGCGACGGTTCAGCGCAGACATCCAGCACATGCTTGGCTTTCGTCCCATGCTCTACTGGAGGGTCTGCTGGAAATTCGTGTCGCCGCTTTTCATACTCATCACGGTGAGAGGGGGGTATGAGGGGGGTATGAGGGGCATGGGGGAGGGAGATGAGTTGAGTCTTGGGGGGAGGGGTGGGTGGGTAGGGATCTGGGGGACGGGAGGGGTGGGGAGATGAAATTGATGGGTAGAGATCTGACCTATACAGACATTCTCACACACATACACACAAATACACACGCACACACACACACACATACACACACACACGTTCATGCATATGTATACATATCCATCCATATATGTACATATCGGTGCAGACACCGTGTTTATATATATATATATATATATATATATATATATATATATATATACATATATACATATATATATATATATATGTGTGTGTGTGTGTGTGTATATATGTGTGTGTGTGTGTGTGTGTGTGTGTGTGTGTTCTGGGGGGGGGGGAGGACGTGGAGTGTTTGGCTTGGTATGGGTATAGAAATAAAGGTAAGATGGAACGAATACACTACATACGTCATTCTACGGTATACATTTAAGGATTCATTATTACTATTAGTAGTAGTAGAGTAGTCTCATCATTATTACTATTACCACCATTGTTATCATTACTATAATCATCATTATCATTACCATCTTACTATTATTATTACCATTTTACTATCATTATTACCATTTTACAATAATTCTTACCATTTTACTATCATTATTACCGTTTAGTATCATTATTATCATCATTACCATTATTACTACCATTATTATCATTATCACCCTTTCACTACCATTATCATTATTACCATCATTACTATTATTCTTATCATTATTACCCTTTTACTATCATTATTATCATTATTACCATCATTACTATTATTCTTATCATTATTACTCTTTTACTATCATTATTACCATCATTACTATTATTCTTATCATTATTACCCTTTTACTATCATTATTATCATTATTACCATCATTACTACTATCCTTATCATCTGTCTATGGGGACAATATCTAAATCGCCTCTTGTATTGCAGATCGTTATAGGCCTACAAACGCAAGCATCCGGAAGACTCGAGTACCACGGCCCGAAACGCTACCTCTACCCCGCGTGGTCTGAGTCCGTGGGCTGGCTCATTACCTCCACTTCCATGTGCATGATTCCGTTGTGGATGATCATCACCATCTGTCGCCAACCCGGGTCTTTCCGTCAGGTTAGTTCGCCTTGGAAGTCAAGTCGGAGGGTCGAGTCGGTAGCTAATCGGGATCTGGGTCATTTTTTTCGTACTCGTGTTTGTAATTTTTTTTTTTTTTTTTTTTTTTTTTTTTTACTACTCTGAAGCAAGGTAAGAACAAGGTGCCAATACGCAATTATAGTATGATATTACACAAATTGAGCCTTAAACTAAGGATACATAAGAAGCACTCTTGAAAATATCATTTCTTCGCATTGATGGCAAAGCCGTTCCCCGTCCTATTGATTATCAATGATTATCAATATTTCAAATTATCCTCTTTTAAATAAAATGGATATGGCCTTCGGGGACAAGGGACTCCCCGAGGCTTAGAGGTCCCTAGGCTTATTCTAGTTGGCCTAATGAGTAATTCGCCACTGAATGAATATACGAACATTTCAGAGACTGTTGCTGAGCATAACGCCGGAAGCTGAACACTACAAGATTCTGGAGACAGAGGAAACTCCCCGTCTGGACTGGAAGCATTGGCTACACGTCTGAGCTCGCAGTTCCGCCTTTGTTCACGGGTGACTGCCGGTTAAACATTCACTTACACACAAGCACACACACACGTCCACACAGACGAGAATATACAGTGGCACACATACGCGCATTTATTCATTTGAACCAAGATACAATAATGCTCTTTTTCTTTTTTTTTCGGAAACTAATACTTGTACAAATGATCAACAAAGATCTTTGGTCATCTACTGCACAAAAGAGACATATCTTAAATCACTCAAATATTCAGGAAAAAATCAAACATTCCAAATATATAAATACGTAAATAAACCAATATCCACATATATAGAAATTTTGCCTGGACGGAAAAAATAAGATTTCCATTACACGTATATCAAGAGGCTAAATTTGACATATAAACATAATGATATGAGGTACAAACATTAAATACTTTCACCATACCCTCTTCAGGTTACACATTCTACAAGACACGAAAATTACAAAACATATATACTCTATCATTCAAACAATATTTATTTATTTAAATAATTTTCCCAAAATATCTTAACTTGAAGACCAGCCATACACAAATATAACGAGTACCAATTGAGACACAGGAAAATAAACATTCAAACAGATTTGACAGTAGCGAACATTATCCAAGAAAAAATAATAATAACAGTGACTTAAAAATCATACGTATCCAGATTATAGCAAACAGTCCTATTACTCGGGACCGACAAGCTTGTTATTTGTGTCGCACCTTCTCTTAACGAATTAGCTTCTTGTAAATAATTTTATAAAGTAGTGCTGAATTAGCTCTGGGACGTGTGATGAAAAGAGGTGTGACTAACAGCGTACTTACCTTACGTTCTCATTTCACATCCAGCGATCATCAGTTAGGTCACTACGTAATGTCAGCATAATGGCGCCTTTTATGAGATACTGGGTTTCTCTTCCCATGAATAACCTCGTCATTATTGTTCCTCTCGTAGGCAGGGGTGCGGCTGTATTCTCTAGGGAAGGATTTAACGAAGTACACAACATTCGGTATACTTGAGAAATAAAGTGACTAACTATTTTGCTGCAGATAGAAGTGTAGCTTATCATTTGAATTAATTTTATCTTCTTTTTTGTATTGGTGACTTAGCTGACGATCATCTACCTCAATAGTATTACCCTCGAGTACATGAAACTGCAAAAAAACACAAAAAAACGCCGTTTATTAGTCTCCACCTTAACAGAGCAGACAGTACGCAACCAATACATATTTCTCTGTGTGCCGCGTGAACGCAGCCTATTGGTCGGCCGTGTCGCCATTAATCCAAACTAACCAATCAGCGCGTGCCATCAGGTGTGTGTGTGTGATCAGGCAACCAGCACTGGGATGGTCCGAGGGGGAGAGACATCTGGTGACTGAACCGCTTGGTTGTTTCATTGCCATATTCATATAGACCTATGTTTTATTTATAAGTTTGTAAAATACCCGCTTGATATTTAAGATATGTGTCGTGTGACGTATTTGCTTAACTGTATGTATCTTTGTCAGTTAGTATTTCACTTTGCTGCAGTTTCCAAACCTCTAAATGGAATGTTTTTTTTTCTTTCTTTCTTTCTTTTTGGCGTATTTAGTGAGATATCGTTAATCTCTCACTTGAAATTTACATTTCAAATAATTTCATGAACGTGATTAAATCTTATGTGCCTATAATTTATTGAACGCGTCCAAATTTATTCTTAATGATAACTGATTACATTTGAGTTTAATTTTAAAAATTTCGTAATTAATTCTAAAGACAAAAAGCTTACAAATACTCCGAACTATTACTGTTATCTCGTCGACTGTCTACATATCAAAAGAGTTATTTTTCAGCCGCCACAGTTCATCTCTCCATGGCTCTTTTTCCTGTAACCGCTCTTCCCGTTACAGTCACTACTGTCATTTCCTAGCCATCTGATTTTTGGTTTAACCCAAATGAAAAAAAAAGAAACCAAAAATACAGCCTATTTTTCGGTTTCATTATGATTATCAGCATCATCGGTGCAGTCATGCTTGGCAATAGTATATCAAGGAAAAACTAGAGGAATCAAACTTCACATATCATAGAACCGACATTTTGCCAAGTACTATAATCAAATCTGTTTTGAGAGCGTTCTCCTTGGTGATAGCGAGCAAGTCTATTTTGAAATGTGAAATATCAGTGAATTACAGAGTTTATGAAAGCAGGCTTCTTTGGTAGGCAAGTTTTTTCAAGTGAGAACTGTAATACACAAACATTTTATATATGGCTTCTGTCTCCCGCGCTTGAACCATTGCTTGCACAAACTAGGTTAGGGTGCAATGTGTCTAGACAGGTAAATCATGTCTTTGGTTTCTAGAACTGTGTAGGTAATATCATGCAAGTGTCCTAGTGGAATTTGAGGTAAATATCTATCCAAACAAACAGCTATCAAAAAGATAAAATAACCGGACTGAAACTAGTGTATCATTCATTAAGTCTCAGAGGGTGCGTGACCGTTACGTGTGAGAGAGGTTCAAATAAGCTTCTCACTCTCTCATAATTGGCGGCCAAGACTACGTCAAGACTTCTTGCATTTTTATAGTTTTTTTTTTGGAAGAAAAGAATAACTTTATGGTATGTATATATTTCACGCATAGTAGTATGGGCATGATCGACATTTATTTTGGTAAATTACTACAGATTCGGAGGCCATTAATCATTCCCAGTGTTGTATATGTTTGATGTTGTTGTTAACATATGTGATTTAAATGTTGTTACGATGGATAAAGACTAGTGTTCCTATATTACTGATGTTAGAGAGAGAAAACTTTATGAATAGAGCTGTTATTATCCCGAATTATTCTATAAGGTTGGATGTACTTCTTAGTTCATTACTAGACGATTGTTAATAGTTGTAGACATATGTATTTTAGTATTTTTTGTGTACATACAGGCGTGTCATTTTGACCTAGTGACTGTAAAATATGCAACTTTCGTCAGCCTGTTAACAACTTGCATACCATTCTGACTGGCTGAGAGAACTAGTCTCCAGTCCCGCCAAACTCGTTCCTAGAAGGAAATGGAGTTTGAAATGTGCTTCCAAGTCTACAGGTGGACTACAGCACCTAACTGTCAGATTTTAGTACTTAATTATGTGCAGACAAGTCCAATAGAAGACTACTCTACTGTCCATGCATAATTTGAGAACACGCATAACGTTGGGGAACACTGACTAAATCTTATAGATACTTTTCACACTGCCGGTACAAAACAGGAGTTTTAGTTTCCAAAATGTGTACACATTATCGTAAATTCTTCACAAGTAAATAAATCGTCCCGTTTTCTTTTCTTTTCTTTTTTTACAATCATGTCTTTATATCCAGCCTAGCTACCATAATTTTGTTTAGTTCGTTCCTTCAAGAAAATATAGTCAGGCGTGGGCCATTGTTCACCGTAAACAAATAATGATACTGTGTTTCTTATCTTACATATCTTATTGGAGAAAGAGGAAGATCTTACACAATCATTGTTACGTAAAAGAAAAGTTTATTTTGTGTGTAAAAAAAAAAATGTTGTGGTTTGCATAGTGAATTTAATGTGGTGAGAGGTGTAATCTGTAGAAATATGTGTGTTAAACGTGTTCTAAACTTGTAAACGTATATACGGAGGTTGTATATCGCTGTATGACAAACATATCATGAAGTCCGGCAGTTTGTGTCCCAACAGCCCTCGATTGCTATCCTACAGAGCTTCCTATGGTCATAGAGGTAATCTTTTAACTCTCTTAGTCTACAGTCTGAGGAATTCTTAGACTACAATTCTGGCAAGCTCTTCTCCAACGATGTCTTCACAAAGAAAGAGCTGCAATTACGTATATGTTGTACATATATTATGTTTTAAGGTATTCTATGTCATAGTAGAGTGTAGTGTAATGGTGTGACACATCCTTGTATAACGGCAGTCGTGTGTATGTACACTTGGATTGTACTTAGTTTTCACCTCTGTACATATGAATACTAGATTTGTCTTTTGTATCTTCATTTCTCTCGAAATGTTATGTATCCATGTTATGTGTCCAGAAATGCAGTACAACTTACCGCTCGGAGAATATTGAAATAGTGAAGATAGAGGATTCAGTTGTTTTGTATGCTATTGTTTAATGTATCGGAATGTCGGAATAAAAGGTAATAAACGTGACTGGTTGATAATTATTTGCCTTCTGCGTCGCCTACTTAATTCAGTGGTCTCTTCCTTTATCAGACTGTGTACCTTAAGCAAACAACGCATTCTCTCTCTCTCTCTCTCTTTCTCTCTCTCTCTCTCTCTCTCTCTCTCTCTCTCTCTCTCTCTCTCTCTCTCTCTCTCTCTCTCTCTCTCTCTCTCTCTCTCTCTCTCTCTCTCTCTCTTTCTCTCTGTATGTCCATGAAAAGCATATAGTCTTACACAGTTGATTTTGTCAAGATGAAAGGAGACATACGAACATATGAACAGCGTCCAGTAATAGACATACATAGCAATTATATAAATTAATACATATGAAAGTAATCATGCTTTAAAAGAAGTGATATATTGATTTATTCATTTATTTTTGTTCATGATTACACAAACGCCAATCTTTAAAATCGTAAGCGTTTTATTATGCATCACAAATCCACAATCTCAAACACTAGTGTCATTTCAACAATACTTAAAACCAGCAACATTTGACACAAACACTAAACATTTACTGTAGCTTGCCTGAACACCATAAGCCCACCATAACACAACACATATTGTGAACAACCCTAACCCGACAGGACAGGTGACATCAGCAAAATCCTCAGCATACATTATAGTATCTAGGGGCATACTTAGGCCATTTCGCACTAATGATATAAGGCAGCTACCCAACACAGAAGCTTCCCTGGCAGACCTTCCAGCGCGGGATGAGTACACGAGATAAAACATTTTTATCTATTCTAAATCTCACTCATTTCCCTAGTGGCGAAAAGTGATCAATTTGAGCAATGGAGAAACTCGCCACACGCAGAAGGGTCGACCTGAGAATCATTCACGGGAAATACTCATGAGCAATTGACACTGAATTCATGGAAGATGCACTGCATGTGATTCTGCTTGCGTTCGGGTTTATTTGTGCTGATTCAGATGCAGCAATGCATATAATCAAATCAGTGTTATTTAATGTACATTTAAGTGAATACGTGCATTTGCGTACGTACACATTTACTTAGGTATAATGTACGAGTATATGCATATTTGCACATTACCGGAACCCGTGCATGTGCATATTGTATACATATAAAGAGTTATTTCTTTAGAAATCACCCGATCAATACATTACCGTATCATTACACATTCTTCCTTTAAAAATATCAAGCGCGGACATCAATTTCTTAAAATAATTGGACGTGTAGTAATTTGCCGGCATCAGTGACTGCTTACATTCTTTTAGTTAACCCTCCAATACTTACATTTTGTGGCTATACGTTAACCTCTCATTTGACTAAATCTTCACATAGGCCTGCATTAACATATATTCTTGCTTCTTTTCTACATAATGGGACATAACGGTCATACTGTTACATTTAAATAACGAAAATACATGTAGTTAAATCTTGTGAATTTTAAACTGCTTTCATTGCTCTTCAGTTCTTTAACTAATTGAC
>NW_028234436.1:17465345-17470345 GCF_977035675.1 Penaeus japonicus
ACAAAACTGCTTACAGATTTTGTGAAAAACAAATTTCCATTATTATATTGTATAATAAATGACAGCACAAAAACAAATATAGAAACAAATATGAAAATATAAACAGAATGAAATTTCTAGAGCCTATCTCTTAACTTCTAACCTCCAAACAAACATACAAAAATGATTGTGCATTAAATGAGTGGACAAAGATTAAAAAACAAAAACAAAAAATATTTCTTATTTGTTTCCAAAAAACAAAATGAAAATAAAGTAACATTCAAAACAGGTCTGAATAAACAAAAAGGGGAACTAGAAACTCTGGTTAGTGTTTCCTCTCCTCCCCCAACTTTGCCCCATGCCTCTGCCCTTCATAGAATCGCCACCTTCAGGCCAAGACTGTGATGTATTGGGGCGTCGCATTTCCATTCCATACGGGCTGTTGTTGGACTCGTTGTTGTAGCCTAGGCGGTACTCCCGTTCCTCGAACCGCTGGGAAGAAAACTGGGAGTCTGTTTTGTGGTGGTCACTGGGTGTGTCTAGGAGACCCTGGGACAAGTTTTGGTTATTGTATCCTGGGAAATCTGCAGGAGTCCTCAACAGGCCCTGCCCTTTGGCTGTAGGTTGGTAGGACTGTTGTCTGAAGCGATCATTCATTGGCTGGTATTCTCCAAGAAGGCTACCAGTTCGGTTGGGCCCATCCCCTGATGACACAGGGAGAACCTCTTTGTTGCCCTGCCACAGAGGTTTCTGGGATGAACTGCCAGATGAAGACCATCCTTGCCTTGATCGGTCCATCTCCTGCCCGCGGATATCATTCCCTCGCAAGCTACTTCCACGTATATCATTCCCTCGCAGGTCGTTCTCACGTATGTCATTTCCACGGATAGTTGGCCCTCTCATGTCTGAATTTCTTGCATCTTGTCCACGCATCTCAATGCCATGAAGATCTTGTCCTCTGATGCTATGCCCCTGATTGTACTGGCCCCTGCTATTTGTCCGTTGCACTTCTGGCTCATATCTGTCTTGGCCTCGAGTGCCAATGTTGCGCATATCCTGGTCCTTTATATCCTGGCCATAGAAGCCAGAGTCGTTGCCACGGCGATCAAGTCCTTGCACGTGTGACCCTCTCATTTTGTTCATCTGGTGTAAGTAAATTTAAAATATCAGTATTAATATTTTTAAAATATGGACAAATGCACAGTTAGAGTAAGAAAAAGAGAGTAGAAAGAGAGAAAAAAAAGAGAAAGAGCATGATGGAAAAAGACAATGAGTTATCACAAATTTGTATTGTATATAATATACTTAAAATATATCAAACAAAAAGAGTTAGACTGTAGTATTACTTGGTCTGTTGGGTAGTCATCCCTGCGGCTTGATCCCTGGCTATTGTGGTAATGGTCCTCCTTCCTTTGTGCCCTCGACTCAAACTCCCGCAGCTTTGCCCGTAATTCCTCCAAGTGTTGCTCCACTTTCACCTTCTCTTCCTGGACTTTCTTCAGGGCTGAAGTTGTCCTTACAAGGGACTCTCTGATCTCCCTATTCTCCTTATCAAGATTTTCAACCTTGCGATCAAGTTCAGAGTTCTTAGCTTTCTGCTTTGACTCTAGTGACTTTCGCATGTCACTGTTCTCTCGCTCTAATTTGCGTACTGTCTCCTGAAATTTTCTGTTGTCCAGCATAAATGTGTTATTGGCTGCAATGAGTTTATCAATAGCTGATTTCTGGTTTGATGTCATAGACGAATTTGAACGGAGGTTGGAGTTTTCCAGGCGGAAGTTTGTGTTTTCTTGTGAAACTGCAGTAAGTTCTTCCCTTAGTTCCATGATCTGTTGCTGCGAACTTCTTTTTAGTTCCAAGTTGTCATTCCTGAGGTTGAAAATTTCTTGCATGAGACGTTCTGTATCGTAAGAACTGAAATCCTGACGGTCATAATCCATCCTGTCTTCCCATCTTCTTTGGTTATTGCTGTAGTCTTCTTGCTGCGAGTACATTGGCTCATCTGAGTAATGCCTCATCCTCTTGGTTTCTGGCTCAAACTCTGTGCGGGCCAAGAGCGTTGTGCGGAGGTCTTCTGGTCCCAACATCTCGTCACGGAAGTTGACTGGCGAGGCGCTGTACTTTGTGGTGTCTTGATAACCACTGTAGGACCTGAACATGTTCATACCTGGTGACTGTTGCCTTTCATGGGGACCAAGAACAATCTCAAACTCATCCTGAAGAGCATGGAATACCTCATCCTCGTACTCTCTCCGACTCAGGTGACGGAAACGGCAATTCTGCATGTTACACACACCCTTCAGGAACTCCTTAAGAAAAGGAAAAAAGAAACAAAACAAAGGTTTCAATTATGACATAAAACACTGTTACTGGACTGTTTAACAATTTAATATTAAGAATAATTCAATTCCTTGAGAAGTTCTCTGTATCAATGAAGAATATGAAACCTAAGATAAGTAATAAAATGAGGTGGATGACAAAATAAATGGAATAGAGAACTATATCAAGAAGTGTGATTGAGGAAGATGCATATAATGATGTAAAGTAACAAACCATAATATAATGACACTGGTTTAGTAAAATCTTAATGAATCATTAACCCACCTATGATGCATGACGTGACATTACGCAATCAGAATATTTCAGACATATGTCCCATTGCGTAATGAAGTTTCACCCTATATACAGATTATACATGGTTATGTTTGTATATACAAATCGTAGTTGCATTTGTATATGAACATTTTCTTGACTTTTTCCAAAAATGAAAAATAAAAAATTACAAAACCTCTTCAAACCCTTGGATGACCGGGTGGGTGAAAATGACTGAGAGGTTTAGCGTAGCCTTGCGCCTCGATTAATCTCTAGGCAAGGAAGCTGCAGGCCATTGCTATATTCCAGGCCTATGTGAAATTAGGCAAATATACAACCAGTCATGGGTGTCTGGCAAGATTTGACAAAATTGCACGAGCATATTTGATAACGTTTGGTCTTGAAGAATCTCCTCTAAGCTTACTTACAAAAACCCTTCAAGAATTAAGGGGTATTGCTTCTCATTTATGCCCCCCCCCCCCAATTTAAAATCATGAATGCTGACTGATACATTGTAAAATATTTGAATATATATACATAGAATATATAACATTTTGCATAGGTTAACCCATTTATGATAGGGTTGTTTTGGCTCCAAATGGTAAAAAAAAAACTGGGATATTTCAAATGCGTAAGCCTAACTCCTTGGGATTTTTGCCCACACTGGCCGTGGCCAAATGCTATATGCCCGATCACCCAGTGTACCAGCCAGGAGGATAGCCACGATGAAATATCTTGTCCCCACCGGCTGACACTGCCATCACTTAACATGATATCTTGTCACCCATCGTTGATGGATTAAAGCCCCTAAAATCATGAACTTTGGTATTCTTTCAGAAAATGGTTAATGTAATGATTGATGCAAAACATGAGAACATGAACTGTGTTTCAACAATTTTGCAAAGATTATGGTCATTCTTTAATAATTTTAAATGTATTGCAAAGTCTGGCAAGAGTTAAAAAGTAAGTTACTTGGCTAGGGATCGTAAGATTTATGATATTTACTGATAAAATCTAGAATTTTACAGGGGATGGAGGAGAGGAGAATACTCTTCTTTTTAGTGTTTGGATTGTAAATTCCATTTATTGAAGTGATATCAAGTTAAACTATTTTATCTTCAGTTAGCATACAAAGAGGGAATATATTCTGAATACATTATGCAAAATACTGACAGCTATTTAGTTTCATCTTCAGTTACAAAAACTGTAACTGAGAAGGTTCCATTATGTTGTTTGGTACCCTGTAGCACCTGTACGGTTCTTTCCAACCATACCCAGTGTTTCTTATCCAATAATTCAACACACATTAGAAGGATATTACCATTACAGTCATATTAATGAAAATTTAGATAACTTACACTCAGATAAGAACTACATAAAACTATAATGCAAGATTGATTGATACTGTATCATAAATCAAAAGCAGTCGTGGTGTCTTTTCAATGGGAAATAGTGTAAATCTGATAAATATGAAAAATGAAATCTATATGAGTAAAAAGATTCTCAAATACAAATAATCTCAACTTGGTCTTTACACAACAGCTCAAGGCAAAATTTTCACCCCAAAAAATCTTTATCTTAGTGTCATATTCTTCAGGATTTAGTTTCTAGATCTGAGTCCTTCAAAGTAGGGGTCGTCATCTAGTGGTTGGTGGGTCGTTGTCCCTCATTAGAAAAGGTTAGTAACAAAAAATAACAAAAGAAAGAATACATATAAAATGAAAAAAATCCTGTAGATATGGCAGGGTAACAAAAAAACAAATGTCTTTTGTTCTGGATAAGGAAAGGTATTAGAATTACTAATTAGCGTGTAATGCTGTCCAACTGTGGTATGAGGGTAATACCAGAAACTTAACTTTCATTTTGCAATGAAAAAAGTTTGAAGAACTGCTTTGTACATTTGTTCTATTTCTTTAAATTAGCCCTGTTGTCAACAGGTTAAAAGCCTACGCAAACTACAAGGCACCCTGAATTATTTATCGATTCTATTATCAAGTCTCCACATTTGAACCTTTGATATGACATTTCTCAAGAGGAGTTCATAACAAGAAATGGAACATACTCCTGATGAAGATTGCAAAAGTAGAACATCCTGTAGCCAATCCTACCTTGTGGAATTATCCCTCCTCTTTCATGCCTACTGTTACACTGAATGACCTTAAATGAGCAAGTTAGTCAACAATCCTCATTCTCTCATACTATCAGGATGAAAAATTCTCATTAGCCCATTCCCGCCGAATGACGTGCTGACACGTTTCGTGTTTTTTGTGTCAGACGCCGGTGATGAGATATCTGGGCAAAGCCGGTGCTCGGGGTGAGCGAGCGGGCAGCACAGGCTCACGGCTTGTGCGCACGAGAATCTCGAGGCGTTAAGCTTATGCATTCGAAAACCCCGGCATTGCGACCATACAAAGCTAGAATTGCCCCAG
>NW_028234436.1:17477845-17482845 GCF_977035675.1 Penaeus japonicus
CTGTTTTATGTCTTTCTCCATCTTCTTAGGGTCTTTGGAGTCCTTTGGCAACTCCTTCCCCACTTTGCTAGGCTGCTGATCATCCTTTTTCAAATCTTTCTCATCTTTTTTCACATCTTTTGATGTCTTTGCAGCAATTGCGGTTACAGGTGCCTTCTTCTGCTCCACCACTTTATGCACTTGTTTACTGGCCATGATGCTGGAAGCAGAGGGATGACCAACTTAGCTACACATTGTAACTGTGGAGCAACCCAAGCAAAACTACATGTTAAGCGTCTGCCCACTCACCACACACAACAAAGAACTAAGATATACTGTTCCCCTGTACTTGGAGTGTCAGTAAACACTCAGCAGGGAACTTTTGTGGGTAATATCTGTGATGCTTGTAACATTACACACCTGTGTAATAACCTCATACAGCAGAGTTATCAGAGACAGATAACGGAGACCTTAAAGCAATCTGCTGGGGTTAACCTATTCTTGATAGAGAAACAACGGTGTAAGAATTGATCACATCTGGTTGGTTGAAAGTCTCATTAACAAGTCACAGCTGTTATTTTCCTGAACAGCCTTTATGGGAAATCAGCAAATGACAATCAGATTACATCTGATAACATACATAGAATTCTAACTCTATTTCTCTTTTTCTGACTGTTACATCAATATCATGTATTGAGTTTGTGATCAAAGAAAAGCAAATAAAAGGTTTTTGAGAGCAACACAATGAATCCAAATTCAATAGCATTCCCTTGGAAATAATGACCATAACACAGCAACAGGAACGACCACAAATTCTCCCCATAAGAAGGATATAAACAAAATATCATCCGTTCCAGCCATGCCTTTAAATATAAGTCTGTAAGTGTGAGCATGAGAGTGCGTTTGTGTGTGAGTGCCGGTATGTGAGAGTGAGAGTGAGAGTGAGTGTATGTGTGTACACATACATAAGTATATGCAGATGTAAAATCTAGCAACATCAAACATCTTTTTTCTTTACTCTTTAGTTATTAATACACTAAGGAAAAATTTGAAAAAGGTTATACTCCTTTCACATATTATAAAAGTTACTCTTTAGTCTTTAGACTTTTATCCATAAGAATAAAATAAAAACAGAGAGCTTTAATATTGTAATTTAGAATGACATGACAATGATATAATTATTCTGAGTTAAAAAATGCAATACTATGCTTTTATAATCAAAGTTAAGCTTAATTTACATCTAGAAAATATATTATTAACATTAATGCTAATTTTACCATGATCAGGAAGATTCGCAATTCCTGTATAGAAATGTAATATTCTCATTATCTGGAAAAGCAAACAGATGTCTGAAATCACCTAATTTTACTGTCTACATATACATTTGCACAAACATACAAGCACATATTTTTAAAACTTCACATGTCTGCATGGACAACTCTCAGGGCCAAACAAACTATGAAAAGCAATGACAACCCAAACCAAACCAAACCCAAAGTTCAAATCTCATTTACGGAGAGATACAGATGAAATGAAAACTTTCAAACGTTCCCACTATTACAGAATGAGACCACACTTTCTCTTTACTTCAATGTATAAAACAGAAAAGTGTGTTCATTCTGGGTTTGATTATTCGCAAATGTATATCAAGAGAGGGAGAGAGAGAGAGAGAGAGAGGAAAAAATGCACATGCATATGCATTTTTGCACCAGCTCATTCACAATTGTCCAGTTCAATGGAATTGTGTCACCTGTTTGGCAACTTTCCCCAAACCATTACTACAGGCAACTAAAACCTATATCATAGGTTTATTCTTTTCCACTGTTCAGAAATGTGTCACTCGTAAACACATTAGGAAGTGATACAGAAAGAAGAACTCACACTCAGATGATAACCTCCAAAGCATTTGCTAAAAATATTTTCAAATTTATTCATCCCAGCTGGAGAAACCTAGTATTCATAACATGTGGTACAACAAAAGCCTTTTTTTGTGTGTAAGTATAGACATGGAATTCCTAAATGAGAACAGTGTTTTAGAAGTCTTCCTCGTGTAATGTCATCAAGCCAACAAGTACCAAATGGCCAACTCTTGCAAGTAGAAGAATAAGGGAGAAATCACCTGTACCCGGAATGCTATTATCAAAGAAGATTCAGTATACAATAAACTCCATCACAGCAGATACTGTAATTGACTCAATAAAAAAAAAAAAAGATTGACTGGTTATAATATAAACAACTGATGAAAATAGGTCACACACAAACTGTAAACACTAAGACCAATAACTTCTTGTTAGATGACTCCTCGAAGAAAACACGAGCAGCAGCAGCAGCAGCAAAAACTGACCAATCCTTGGGAAACTGTTGCAATGTAACTTCATATATGTTTATTAAAAGTAGCATTAAATTTTTCAGGATCCACTGGAGGAGCAGCATGGACAAACAGATGCAGGCTAGAGAAGTAGTTATTAGTAAGACCTGGTATACTAGTTCCTCCAACCAAGCATCACCGTAAAATTTCTTGGTTCGTTTATCTCAAATGGTCGATCTTTTGAGGAAACAGTAAATAAAAAATAAGATTTAATTAGTATTGAAAATTAGAGAGAAAGAAAAAAAAAAAAAAAAAAAGAAAGAAAGAAAGAAACCAAGCAAGCTTGCTGAACCAAAACTCTGTACATATATGCATGTGTGTGTGTGTGTGTGTGTGTGTGTGTGTGTGTGTGTGTGTGTGTGTGTGTGTGTGAGTGAGTGAGTGAGTGAGTGTGTGAGTGTGTGAGTGAGTGAGTGAGTGAGTGAGTGAGTGAGTGAGTGAGTGAGTGAGTGAGTGAGTGAGTGAGTGAGTGAGTGAGTGAGTGAGTGAGTGGGTGGGTGGGTGGGTGGGTGAGTGAGTGTGGGAGTGAGGGAGTGTGTGCGTGCACGTGCACGCCATTTTGTGAATTTCCTATTATGTTTATAGAGCATGCAATGCACGTCGCTCTCACTCTAAATCCCTCTTTTTCCATCGAGGTAAGAAAATGCCATGTTCTCCCTCAATGGGACCAATATAAATTTCCTTCTGCACATGGCATCCCCCATAGGTCCAATAACTGCAGCAGTGTCAACAATTTCTGAAGGAGTGCTGCTCTTTATTTTCTTACCACTCTGTCAGGCTTTTATATCACTGTCTGCTAAAAACAGTGTAAATAATATTTTCACAGAAATACATTCAACCCACTTCCTTGAAACAACAATTTAACTGGAATATCAGTCATCATCTGGTATGAATAAACTGACACCCAGCATACCTCACATAGCCCAAAATGTTCTTGGTTGCTGTCACTGAAGTTTCATAGTCCTAGATGGCTGTTAGCTGAGAGTAAATATAAAGCTGAAAGGAGGAAAATGTGATGAATTGATGACAGAGTACGAGCTTTCATTACTGGCAACGTTTTAAACCATCTATGATTAAAGATAAGGCGCCTTCTGTTACGAGGTTTAACAATGTCCCTGGAAACACTATGAAAAGGGCAGGCCAGAGGTGTTTGAGGCACCACCATTATTTCTGCAAGTTTCCACTGTATATGCATGTACCCTTTACGTGAAACAGATAGGTAATATCGTAGGAAAAGAAATATCAAAGTCAAAATTTCTCGCACCTTCCAAACCTTCATACGTAATAAGCATGACCAACATAGCAGGGTAATTTTAGCCATTTTGTCAGCTTGAAAAAACAAATCAGACCATCCACAAAAGAGAAGTAAGTGGGCCGAAAAAATTGCCCTCGATATGTGCTCAACAGAATTTAAATGCTGCCACTAGCAGCCTCGGCCAAAAATGCACAGAGAGACATGAGCCAGGACATGTGAAGACTAGCTGGAGGAAGTTACATTTTAACACAAAAACTCTCCTCCTCCCTCCAGACATTGCAGCTTTGTTCATAGTGCAAGTACGAAAAGTAATGGGAATCAGTTGGTGTGATGTTATCTTTTGTACGATTAAATGAGAATCGTGCTCTCAAAGTATCACGGTTAATCACAATGCCTTTTCAAGTGCCACTGCAAGTTTGGTGCTGTCTTAGCACCGTTCAGAAATTATGAAAAAGTTCCTTGTTGTTAACCCATTCACGCCGGGGCCGTTCCGGCTTTGCGCGGTCGCAATACTGGGGTTCTCGAACGCATAAGCCTAACGCCTCGAGATTCTCGGGCGCACAAGCCGTGAGCCTGGGTTGCCCACTCGCTCTACCCGAGCGCGCGGCTTCCCCTCATAGCTCGTCCAGGGCGTCTGACGCGAAAACCACAATACGTGCTATCACGTTGCCGCCGTGAATGGGTTAAAGCCTATCATCAGTTGCATTAGTGTAGTTGCCACAGATTTTTAGAGCCTAAGAAATAAGGAAGTCAACCATTGAGAGTCCAGTAAAACCAGACGTCTATGGCATGATAGAGCATAGGTTTATATAAGGCTCATTCAACTGACGGATTACACGCCACGACAGTGCAGAACCAAATCCTCATACTCATTCTCGAGACGAGCCTTCATACAGAAGCCCTTGTGTCCCAAGTATCTCTGGTGGTCTTGTCAATTTTCTGCAGCTATCAATGAGCTACCACCAAAGTCTAATCAATCAATCCCTTTACATTGGGAACCCATACATTTTCATTACATTCAATCAGTCTGTAACTTTTCACATAACCCTGGTGACAAACCAGATAACTAAGAATCCAAGAAAAAAATAAATGCAGCTTAAAATGTAATCCCTACCTTTGGCAGAGGTAATGATGGTCAGATCACGTTTCAACTTTTAAACAAGAATGGCAGATTATGAATCATTAATCCACATATGCTTCTACTTTTGTTATTATTCTATATATATATTGCCTCCTTCCAGATTAACCTGCAATCTTTGGACAACAATTTCACATATCACCCAAATGCCTCCTCAAAACAAAGGATATCAAAATTGCTATTCAATACACAGCGTGAAATTGTAAAATAATCAAAATTTTATAGCAATTAGAATCAAAAGACATGTTATCCATTTCAGT
>NW_028234436.1:17505345-17507845 GCF_977035675.1 Penaeus japonicus
ACCCCACCCAGGTTAGAGGTCAAGTAGAACAGGGTCGTGAGTGAGACCCAGGCACGGGTCAAGCGAGGTCAGTTAAGGTCTGAGTCATTGGGTTCCTCAACCTGATGCTAACCGACGGACGTGTTAAAGATAAGGTTTCGGGTTATCATGAAACACTCTTGGTTTTAATCCTCATGCGTTGAGGTTAATTGAACCGGGTATGCTTGCGCGGAATGTTGCTTGATTTTCATAGGCCACATGTCCTCGATTTGCGTGTACTTTGTACATATAGAATGAAATTGTATGGTATTGAAGTAGACATCATTACAGTCCCTCTCGCTCTCTGTTACACACGCACACACACACACACACACACACACACACACACACACACACACACACACACACACACACACACACACACACACACACACACAAACATACTCTTTCTCTCTCTCTCTCTCTCTCATGTATTCATTCATCCCCGCTTAAAGCAAGAGGTAGCACGAAGGAGAACTAGACTGCTTACATGTTCACATGAATATCCGTACCATGCCACCGGGAATATGACATAAAATTCCTGAACTTGAACTTGAACATTCCAGTTTACGAGAGCAACGGAGAGGGAAGGTGATCAAGTTTATTTCTATCACAAGTTCGCTGTCGTCAGGTCCTCAGTCACGTTGGATAAGAACGTAAAAGATGAAGTGCTCTTGTGGCGGCTGCTCGGCACACACGTAAACACACGCGGGTTTCTTATAATTGATGCTGGGAGAGTATGACTGTGAGGCGGTGAATGTGCGGCTGGATCTGACAATTTGTATATATAAATAAAGATATGTGTATATGTATATATATATATATATATATATATATATATATATATATATATGTGTATATGTATATGTGCATATATATATATATTCATATATATATATATGTGTGTATATATGTATATATATACACATATGTATCATATATATACATATAAGTAAATAAATGAATATATATGTATATATACATACACACACATATATATATATATATATATATATATATATATATATATGTACACTAACACACACACACACACACACACACACACCTGTCAATCTGACTACCATCCATATCTATCTATCTATCTGTGCTCATCTCCATCTCCACCTACATCTATCAGTCTCTGTAGATACAATGACACACGTCAACGGGGAAACTGCCAAATACATAATTGAATTTCACAAGGTTCAGCGTATAATGGACTCTAATGGAAAGAGTCGCACGGGGCGAGTGGGAATAACAAGCCCATTCGGGTAAAGGGGTAATGGCACGTAATGCATGCAATCCCATGCAGCGGTAGTACATGTTGCAGAAGCTTAACGGTTATTGCAAGTGTCGTGTTGTGTCCGGATTCAGAGACATGGCGCGCTGTCCTCTTGAATTGAAACTTGTCTGCAACTCTCGTCTCGTTGCTGCAAAAAGAGAAGAAAAATGAAAAATATAATTAGACATATAGACGAATAAGCAAGAAAGAAATAAACGCAAATATAACACACAAAGAACGAAACACTAGACTGAACAAATATATAAATTCAGACAGACAAATGAAGAGAGAAAAGAATAAATACATAGATAAAAGAACAAAGAAATAAAGGAATACATAAAGATAAGCATGGACAAACAAATGTACAAACACAGACACAACCAAACAAATCAACAATCAACAAAATAAACAAAAAGCAAAACAAGGCAAAAACGAAACAAAAGCAAGATTAGAAGGGAACTTAAAATGCCTGGCAACCTGTACACACTTGCTAACTCAAGGCCTCACGTACACAGAACAGAACAAGCATTTACACAAGCAAAGGGAAATGAGCGAATTGTTGTCCCTTTGTGATAAAAAGAAAAGTCGCATTTCGTGATATGAAATAGATTGAGAGGGGTGGGAAGGTGGGGGAGGGAGGGAGGAAAGGAGAGAGAGTGAGAGAGAGAGAGAGAGAGAGAGAGAGAGAGAGAGAGAGAGAGAGAGAGAGGAGGAATTAAAGAAAAAGAAAGAAAGAGAGGGAGAGATAGAGAGAATTAAAAAAAGGAAAGAAAGCGCGAGAGAAAACGTGTGTGAGAGAGAGAGAAGGAAACAAAATAAAAGAGAGAGAGAGAGAAACAGATAAAAAGAAAGAAAGAGAGAAAGATATAGACATAAGAAAAGAAGAGAGAAAGAGAGAGAGAGAATCCAACAATATAAAAGACTCCCCTCCAACCACATTTTCTTCGTCATCTGATAAGGATTCTTTCTTGACTCGAAACATCACGATTACCAATTCCCTTCTAATTGCTATTGCTCTTCGCTTTATTTAATGAGAAGTGCGTGGCAGATAAGCGTCAATCAGTGGCGTTTGCTTTATCTGTTTGGAATATAGTCAAAATGATAAAGATTGAATATGCAATTGCAGTCTTGTTTCTTCTTTCTGATCTTTCCTCTCATCATTGTAGTGTCAGTTTCATCATCCAATTATGAATTATTATT
>NW_028234436.1:17512845-17517845 GCF_977035675.1 Penaeus japonicus
ACGGTGATAAACTACAGTAGTTTCCATTTACCCAACTATTTATTTATCTATTTATGATAAACAAGCTAGTTTATACATACCCATTTATTTATTTATTCATGACAAACAAGCTAATATCCATTTACCCATTTATTTATCTATTCGTAATAAACAAACTATTTTACATATACCCATTTATCTATTCATCCATTCATGATAAACAAACAACAAACTAGCTTTCATATACTCATTAATTCATTACCCGTTTATTGATTAATTTATTAATTCTTGTTTCGAGGCGAAGGTGTACTTGAGAGTGTGTTGATAACTAAAGGCTATATGCCCGACATGACAAAACTATGATGAGCACCAGCTTGTTACTTATCAATTAGTCATCCTCACCATCCTGTCACTCACTGCATAATCAGCATCACCATCCTGTCACTCACTACATAATCACCACCACCATCCTGTCAGTCATTTCAAAATGATCATCACCAACTTGTCCTTTTATTTTCATCAAAAGGAATTATCTTCACCCAAAATTGTTGATTGTCTCTTTTAGCTGTCTTCTTTATCTTGTCATTGACAATGTCATGTTATTTAAAGTAATCATTCAATCTGTTAGCTGGTCATTTAATATCACCAACAAAAACTTGTCAATTTATCAAAATATAATTGTCATCACAATGTCCAATTACCAACTAATCATCACAAACCTGTCAATTATTAAATAATCATCACAAACCTGTCAATTATTATTTCACAAACACAAACCTGCCATGTGTCTTATATTTTAATCCATCACAAATCCTGCCCTAAATTAATCAAATAATTTCCATCACAAACCTGCCAATTATCAACTAATCATCACAAACTTGATAATTATTAAATAATCGTTACAACCCTGTCAATTATCAAATAATCACCACAAAGCTGCCAATTATCAATTACTTTTTTTTTATCACAGACCTGACAATTATTAATTACTTTTCATCACAAACCTGCCAATTATCAATTACTTTTTTTTTATCACAGACCTGACAATTATTAATTACTTTTCATCACAAACCTGCCAATTATCAATTACTTTTTTTATCACAGACCTGCCAATTATTAATTACTTTTCATCACAAACCTGCCAATTATTAATTACTTTTCATCACAAACCTGCCAATTATTAATTACTTTTCATCACAAACCTGCCAATTATTAATTACTTTTCATCACAAACCTGCCAATTATTAATTACTTTTTTTTTATCACAGACCTGACAATTATTAATTACTTTTCATCACAAACCTGCCAATTATTAATTACTTTTTCATTCACAGAACCTGCGGACAATTATTAATTATCTTTTCATTTCATCACAAAACCTGCTTATTATTAATTACTTTTTTTTTCATCACAAACCTGCCAATCATTTATCACAAACCCTGCACAATATTAATTCCTTTTTCATCACAAACCTGCCCCACTTTTTCATCACAAACCTGCCAATTATTAATTACTTTTCATCACAAACCTGCCAATTATTAATTACTTTTAATCACAAACCTGCCAATTATTAAATAATCGTCACCACTAATCTAACATCTTGTCTCTTTATCGGAAATTCACCTCATTTGCTGACTCATTGCCACGTGGACACCTGGAATTCATGAAAGGAAATCGTTTGTAATTACATAGAATAAATCAAATATTCCTCTTTATTATAATGTTATCATGAAAGAAGAGATAAGAGTATCCACATTAAAAAAAAAAGTTTTGTCTTTGAAATAGGATTTTCGCATTTGACAAGTGTTTTTTTTTATATTTCACAAGAAACATATGACTAGTTTTCACAGATGGTGTACAAAGAGGTCAGGTTAACTCTCCATCAATTAGTATATTCATATATATTCATTATCAAAGACGTAAATGTGTATATATATATGTATATTGTCATGTTAAAGTCTTTTCGTTTTTCTTACCGTTTCACATTTTAAGTGCCAGGAAAAGCACGACTTTTACTGAAGGAGTGCTTATTCGATGTTTGTGAAATGAAACCGAATTATATTACTGTACTAAGTATGGCATATAAGCATGGCATATATATCTATATATATCCGTATCTATTTATCTATTTATATATATATATATAGTCTAATATTATTTATATATATTATATATATATATATATATATGTCTTTTATACTGCAAACATGACACACTCACACACACACAATACACCAAATATTTATATATATATATATATATATATATATATATATATATGTATATTTAATATATATGGTGTGTGTGTGCGTGTTGTTTGAGTGTGTGTGACTATATTTATATTTCTTTTGACTCATTCTAATTATTTCTAATCTCATCTCATCTTTCTAATTATCTGAACACAAACTCTCGCAATGCGGCAAAAATGTAAGAGTCACGATTTCTGACATTATACTAATTCCTGCATAAATCTCTCTAATTCTTACTATTTCTTTTTGCCGTATTATTATTAGCGATTATACCAATCAATACTTTTGTATTTTGACGACTAACCTTTACTAATTAGAAAAAAAATGATCATATCTTTTGTAATCACCATCACTGTAATGTTTATCTTTATCATGACCATTACTATCATCCTAATTGTCAATATCATCATCTACATAATTATCATTATTATCATTTTTATAATCTGTGATAGAACAGTAATGGTAACATTTGCAACCGATATCACATGTGTTAGAACTATAATTTCCATAATTTTCTTCATTGTTATATAATTTTTGAAATGGGAACATCACAAAGATACATAGTTATAATCTATTAAATCATTACGATCTTTATTAACCGATGTTAATAGATGACTTTATGATATTCCCATCAAGTATCACCGTTGGCCTTGATTATTGGCCTAAAGAGAGATTACATAAGGAGTCTTGTTTACTTATGTATATCTATATATATATATATATATATATATATATATATGTCTGTGTGTGTGTGTGTGTGTGTGTGTGTGTGTGTGTGTGTGTGTGTGTGTGTGGTGTTTGGATTTATCCTATATATATATATATATATATATATACATATATATAGTCTATATTTTTATATTATATATTTATAGATATTTATACATTTTATAGTTATATATCATATATATTTACACTACATTTAAATTAGTACACCACTCTCACACACGCACAGCACTACACTCACAAACACACACACACACACAAACACACACGCACTACACTCACACTACAAACCACAACATATTTGATTATTTATATATATATTTAATATATAATATATATTTTGTATTGGTATAATAATATGTATTTATATATTATATATATAAATATATATATAGATCTTATATAGGGAGGGGCTCTGGTAGTCGAGTGGTTAGAGAACGGCCTTAGAATTGGACGTAGATCTGAGTTCGAGGAGCGTTCGAATCCCGGCGGGTTACTTGATACCCTTGGGCCCCCCCCCCCCCAACAAAGGAACTTTAACCTTAATGGTGGGTATCACTAATATGTGTGATATATACCCCCCCACCAATTTATTTTAACAATCAGGGCCAGTAGCACGGACATAAACCGCTCATTGAGAGCCTACTTCCTGCAAATAATACGGCTGAAAAAAAAAAAAAAATATATATATACATCATGTATCTATATATAATAAATATATTATATACTACAAAGGAAAACTTAAACATACGGTTATGTAACGCGGCCCGTCAGCACCACTAACTCACAAATACAGGAAACCACAGCACTATCGCACTATAACATGCATTCAAACCATTAAGATAGGAATGGAGAACTTTCGTTAATAAGGTTCTATATCACTAACTATATAATTTCGATAACTGATAGAGTAGCAGAATCATTATGGAATGGTTATCGGTAGCCAGATTATGGATAGTATTATCATCTTAATTCACACTATCATCACTATTATTATGATTGTTATCATCATTGTTGCTTTTATCGTTATTGTAAATATTACGGTTATTGTTATTAATACTAATCTTATCTTTATGATTATCATCATTATCATTATTCATCATAAGAAGAAAATTCATCACTATCTTTATATTGATATTTTCATCATCATTACTCAGAGAAATAATAACGTTTTAAGATCCATACCCCCCCCCAAAAAAAAAAAAAAAAAAAAAAAAATAATAATAATGATAGAAAATAAATAAAAAATAAAAAATATATAACAATAATAAAAAAAAATAATGAAATAAAAAAAATATTTAAATAAATAATATTAACATAAAGAAAAATGAGAATGGGAGGTCGGTTACAAACCCAACGGTCCAACATCATTAACACCTTAAGTTACCCATCCTACCAACAAGGGACCCCACTGGACCCGAAGAACTTGTAGTCATGAGGGCGCAGTACTGGGTCTTTTCACCGTGTCATGTGTCATGGCCAAGGGTCAGCTGTGGACGAGGCAAGCAGTGTCTCTTTTCCCACATTCTTGACACTTGAAGGTCGGCCATCGGGGAGAAAAGGGAGTTGGGAAAGAGGTAAAGAGAGGGAAAGGGAGTTGGGAAAGAGGTAAAGAGAGGGAAAGGGAGTTGGGAAAGAGGTAAAGAGAGGGAAAGGGAGTTGGGAAAGAGAGTTGAAAGAGAGGGAAAGGGAATTGGGAAAGAGGTGAAAGGGAATTGGGAAAGAGAGTTGAAAGAGATGGGAAAGTAGGCTTTGGAAGGTGAAGGGGGGAAGAGGTAAAGAGAGGGAAATGGTAGTTGGGATGAGGGTAAAGAGAGGAATGGGTGAGTTGAAAATGGTAAAGAGGGAAAGTGGTGTTAGAGAGAAAAGGTAGTTGGGAAAGAAGTTGTTATGTGTGGTAAAAGGTGTGAAGGAGAAAGAGGTAAAGAGAGGAAAAGGGAGTTGGGAAAGAGGTGAAGAGAGGAAAAGGGAGTTGGGAAAGAGGTAAAGAGAGGAAAAGGGAGTTGGGAAAGAGAGTTGAAAGAGAGGGAAAGGGAGTTTGAAAAG
>NW_028234436.1:17545345-17547845 GCF_977035675.1 Penaeus japonicus
AAGCAATGCGGTTCGCTTTTGACTTTGGTGAAGTCCTCTTTGCTTAGTTTTTTTTTTCTCATTTAGACACACATACACTCACTCACAAACACGCACACACACACACACACACACACACACACACACACACACACACACACACACATGTATATATATATATATATATATATATATATATATATATATATATATATATTACTGATATTTTGATGATAATAATGAAGATGGTAATGACAATAATGATAAGAAGAAAAATGAGTTATCAATTATATAATAATATTAGTGCTAATAAGAGGGATATTAATAGTATGCTCATTTTATCTATTTCTTTATCTTTTTTCACTGTTCTTTCTCCCGTAAATCGACCTTCTCCTTCTTTACTTTAGTGTCCCCCCTTACCCCCCTCCCCCCGTTACTCATATCACACAGAACGGGGTGGGGCGTGGGTGGGGGGGAGGGGGATGCCCAACATGTTTTTTTTTTCCTGTTGTTGCTCTTTCTTCTTCTTCTTCTTTTTCTTCATCTTCTAGGTTTCTTCCAAGATAAGGTTACTTCAGTGATCAACGTATACTCTTTTTGTCCCCGATTGCATAATCTTTCCTGAAGCAATGTGTTTGTTTACTTACGGTGATAAACGACTTTGAAGACAATGCATAACTCGTAAAATATGTCTCACATGATGAACCAACAACCCTCTGAAGACAGTGATTTCATAACAATGGAAACTACAACAACAATATATCACTGTAGTATTTGTCTCACTGTTGAACTACAGATGAACAAGAGATATTCATGTTATTATGGGTAAAATACAGATCAATTACTCACACCTGTTGATAAAGAAAATGATATCTATTATATAAATTGCTACGAAACACATAGTAAAATTATCACGACAACAATAATAACAGTGATTATACAAATGACCGTAAAATGAAGGATCGTAAGATTAATTCCACCTCCACAAAGCAATGATTAGCCGTTGCATTGTTGCATTGTTTGCAGATATTGATTTTATAGTCTTCGTAATTGTTCACTAAACAACTAAGATTTTACAGCGAATATAAATCAAGAGCGGTTTTTTATTATCCTTCTCAAGACAGTGAATGATATTAATGTGACTATTAGGCTCCGTCAGACGAAAGAAAGATATTATAAGTATATGTGATGAAGCATGTTTTATACCCTGATAAATTTTGCGAGCGTTTCATAGTGTTTACAGTGGCACTGTGTTCTGCGTTTAAGCGCTGGCTGTGTAAGGCTCCTTATGATAAAACTTTATGGAATATTTTGCTTAATCTCTTGTTTGCTTGTTTTTTAATGTGATGAAATGCCTATTTTGATTTTTTTTTTCTTTTTATTGGTTTTGAGATTAATATCAGGATAGCGATCATTACGATAAATAGATTATCTTCTACTGTTTCTCTTCACTGAGGTTGCGGAATACACTCATTTTCAATTCTCTGTCTATCTAATAATATCAACATTAATAATTTCATCTTAAACCTGAGACGAATTAATCTGATGATCTAGGTTATTTAGTCTTTTTTCAAACATTGTATAACGTAAGTTTTGATTTCTGGATCTCTGTTGTATATTTATTTCCAAACGAACCAGCGAGGAGTTGATATTTAGGAATAATTTTGTTATATATCATATCCGTATAAAACGTCCATCATTATTTTCTGTTTCCTATCTTACTGTTACCAAAATATCGCTCTACACTCTGATCTATTTTCTCTGCAAGGATTTATTAACTATACATAAGAGGTTTTGCATTGCCTAAAAAAAAAAAAAAAAAAAAAAAAAAAAAAGAAAGAAAAAAAAAAAAAAATTGGTTAGCTTATCCAATAGCTTATCCAATACCCAGGACTCAAATGGGGTCTTTAAGTTCACTATACACCAAAATCCTTTAAAATTGCTCTAGGGAAAACCTAAAATATATCCTTCATATATCATTTAAGGGGCGGAACTGTTTTCCATTATTTCTTTTTTCTTTTTTATTTTTCTTTTATCGGCTACTAAGTTTTCTAAAGGAATTTGAGGGATAATTTGTGAGGTTATTTGATTTATTACCGTTAATGTGTGTGTGTGTGTGCGTGTGTGTGTGTGTTTACGTGCATGTATGTATGTCCCCTTGTATGTTATTATAATTTAATAGTAGCAAAATGGAAATATCAGGCATAAATAATAGCAAAAGGAACAGTAGAAAAAGCAATAGTAGTGGCAGAGCAGCAGTATAACTAGTATCAATAGCAGTAGCAGAAATAGTAGTATTAGCAGTAGCAACACTATGAATATAAATGTATATAAAAATAGCGGAAGCAGTAGCAGAAAGAGCAGTGGGAGTAGTAGCAGAAAAAGTAGTATCAGAAATATTAGTGGTGACAGTAGTAAAAATAATGATAGTAACAGTAGTAGTAGTGCAAATTCTGTCAGTAGAGGAGGAGTAACAGAAACAGTGATACTAACAGTAGCAGTAGCAGAAATATTAGTATCA
>NW_028234436.1:17552845-17557845 GCF_977035675.1 Penaeus japonicus
ATATATATATATATATATATATATATATATATATATATATATATAAGACTTCTCTGTGTATATGCTGTTAAAAAAAAAGTCTTCATGCTATTATGTAATTTCATGTAGAATATATATATATTTTTTCTAAACTGACCATAGATATAACTCTTATACGTATCCACTTCTTAAAAATTATCTACATATCTTTGCACGTTCAAACATTCTCTATAAGACCTATAACGATTATCAATCAATCATCTTTTTTTCAGAAAACACATGGAAGAGGTAAAACATACACATACAAAGTATATTTCAACCACTTTATTAGTATATTCGCTTGGGACTATGAATACTTGGGATATACAGAAGCTCTCAAACCAGGGTTACGCTCAGTCTATGTACAACTAAAAAGAGGTGACAATGTAATGATTTCCAAATACATTTTTTTTTTTATGTACCGCATGATTACTGCGAGGAATAGACCAAAAGAATTACCAAAAGAGAAAGAGAGAGAGAGAGAGAGAGAGAGAGAGAGAGAGAGAGAGAGAGAGAGAGAGAGAGAGAGAGAGAGAGAGAGAGAGAGAGAGAGAGAGAGAGAGAGAAAGAGGGTGAGTGAGAAAGAGAAGTATACCACACAGCGTAAAATACATTTTTAGGGATAAGGAATTCAATACTACCACTATAATTCTATAAAGATAAACAATTAATTCGAATTCAGAATTCTTCGACCGTGCTTGAGGCTCAGTAACAGCCGGCTGTAGTGAACACAAGCTTAAAAGACCTACTTTTTCTGTCAAAACATCAGACATTAATTAAAGCAGGAACAGGTCAACTTAAAATCATTTTAACAGTTAAACGCTTGTCGAATCTTCATGACATGCATATCACATTAATCTAATATAATTACTCTCATAATTTCTGTCTCTGAGCCCGCTCAGAGAATCTCCATAGGGAAATAATCTAATAAATCTCAAAGTAAATCTTACTGTGCCGACAGGCTTAAAAGAAATACTCCAGATAACGTTCTTCAGGACTAATTCTCCTGACAATAGGGACACGAAAACGCTGTAGTATGGCTTGGTTATGATAAGGAATTTAACACGATATAAAATTTGAGATACAATTATTGTTGATATCAGAAATAGATAGATCGAAAAGATAAAAACATTAATGTGGGATAAAACTGCTTAAACGTTATATCTTTATCTACAGTGTTTCCATGTGCCGGTTGAAGTCTGTTTCTTTACTTCCAACCCATTTTCGTGTTGCAGCAATTACCAATCCGACGAGACCCACGAGAGATCCCAATAACAAGAGGGCTGTAGTAGCAGATAATGGCAGTACTGAGTCATCTTTAGACGAGGATGAGTATACTTGTTCTGTTCTTTGAGGTATATCAGTATCCGAAGCGAACCGTCGGTGTCGTCTCAGTAAATCACTCCTTTCATTCTCATAGTCTATAGGTACGTCCTCTATCACTGGCTGAGCATCACGAAGTGGGAGAACTAGGCGACCATTATTTGGCATTTCCACGAGGAGGTTCTCGCCCTCGGTGTCTACCACGATATGTCCCGATTTGGCAAATGGTGCTTCAACAAGCTGCTGCACACCCACACTGACCATCATAGACTTGCCCTCGTCCACCTCTCGACGACCTCGCACGCGATTACGAGGACGTGGTGCTGGCTGGTACAACCCTGTAGCAAGTATAAGTTTTACATTATTATGGAGAGTATAGATAGATTATATAGGTAGCATAAGAGATTTGTATAATATATCAGTTTCTTGATTCATATTGAGATAAGACTATGTTTTCATTATCTAAGTAGCTACTGTTTAAAAAGTTTATAATATTTGGGATTTTGTAATAGAAAATGGTGAAACATTTCATTTGAAAGAAAGGAACTATATCTACAAGAGAAATAATTACTTACATGAATGGAAAGCATGGTATTTAGGATCCTTGTCCCCGTGGAAATCTTGTTCATGACCGGGTTTCTTTGTTGTGAATGTGAATTGGTTTGAACCATCCCCTACTTGAGTCGTTGGTCGAGCTGTAGGACGAGTAGTAGGCCTAGGAGTAGGGCGGACTGTTGGCCTGGGAGTTGGACGGGTTGTAGGTCTTGGGGTAGGACGAGTAGTAGGTTGAGAGCATCTTGGGTCTCTAGAGCCAGGTGTACATGTAAATGGACGAGGTGTTGTAGGACATCTTGGATCTCCTGTACCAGGGATGCACCTTGGTTCAGAAGGAATAACACATTCTGGATCAGTTGATCCTGGCAGGCAGGTAACAGCTGGCTTTGTTATAATCCGAGTACACCGAGGATCCTTTGATCCTGGAACACATATTGTGCTTGGTGTTGTTGGCTGACGACATCGAGGATCCTTGGAACCTGGTGTGCAGATGAAAGTAGTGATAGATTGAGGAGTTGTTGGGCTTCTGCATCTTGGGTCAGGAGAACCAGGGTAACAGTTAGGTCTGGATGTAGTTGGCTGACGACACCTTGGATCAGTTGATCCAGGACGGCAAATAAATTGCGTAGTTGGTGTAGGTGTGGTACGTGGTGTTGTTGGTCTAGGACATCCTGGTTCTGTTGAACCAGGATAACATCTGGGCCTGGATGTAGTAGGCTGGCGACATCTTGGATCAGTAGATCCAGGAAGGCAGATAAATTGTGTAGTTGGTCTTGGTGTAGGACGTGGTGTTGTAGGACATCCTGGTTCTGTTGAACCAGGATAACATCTGGGCCTGGATGTAGTTGGCTGGCGACATCTTGGATCAGTAGATCCAGGAAGGCAGATAAATTGTGTAGTTGGTCTTGGTGTAGGACGTGGTGTTGTAGGACATCCTGGTTCTGTTGAACCAGGATAACATCTGGGCCTGGATGTTGTGGGCTGAGGACATCTTGGATCCCTTGAACCTGGAGGGCAGGTAAACTGAGTAGTTGGTCTGGGTGTAGGGCGTGGTGTTGTAGGACATCCTGGTTCTGTTGAACCAGGATAACATCTGGGCCTGGTTGTTGTGGGCTGAGGACATCTTGGATCCCTTGAACCTGGAGGGCAGGTAAACAGGGTAGTTGGTCTGGGTGTAGGTCGTGAAGTTGTTGGTCTAGGACATCCTGGGTCTGTTGAACCAGGATAACATCTGGGCCTGGATGTTGTGGGCTGGGGACATCTTGGATCCTTGGAACCAAGACGGCAGATGAATTGTGTAGTTGGAGCAGGTGTAGGACGTGGAGTTGTTGGTTGAGGACAGCGAGGATCCCTGGATCCTGGGACACAGAAGAATTGTGTGAATGTAGGTTTTGGGGTTGTTGCTGGCTGACACCTTGGGTCCTTTGAACCTGCTCTACAAGTAAACTGAGTCGTTGGTCTAACAGTAGGACGTTGAGTTGTTGGCTTTGGACATCCTGGATCACGGGAACCAGGATAACAGTTAGGAGTTGGCTTTGGTGTAGGACGAGGCGTTGTAAACCTGGAGCATCTAGGATCAGTGGAACCAGGATAACAGTTAGGAGCTACTGTTGTTTTTGAACAGCGAGGATCAGTTGAACCTGGTAGACAGGTGAACGATGTTGTTGGCTTAGGTGTTGGTCGACGTGTTGTAGGCCTTGTTGTTGGCCGGCGTGTTGTAGGCCTTGTTGTTGGCTTAGGTGTAGGTCGGCGTGTGGTTGGTCTAGGTGTAGGACGCGGTGTTGTCAGCCTGAGACATCTGGGGTCGCTTGAACCAGGATAACAAATAGGAGAAGATGTTGTTGGTTGAGAACAGCGAGGATCCTTTGAACCAGGCCTGCATGTGAACTGAGTTGTTGGTCTTGGTGTAGGGCGTGGAGTTGTTGTTTGTGGACATGCTGGATTTCTTGAACCTGGGAAACATACTGTTTGTGGTGTGGTGGGTTCACTGCATCGAGGATCTTTGGAACCTGGTATACAAGGGAAGGGAGAGGTGGGTCGTGGAGTTGTTAGGCTTCTGCATCTAGGATCAGGAGAACCAGGATAACAGTTAGGTCTGGATGTAGTTGGCTGGCGACACCTTGAATCAGTTGATCCAGGGCGGCAGGTAAATTGCGTAGTTGGTGTAGGTGTAGGACGTGGTGTTGTTGGTCTAGGACATCCCGGGTCTGTTGAACCAGGATAACATCTGGGCCTGGATGTTGTGGGCTGAGGACATCTTGGATCCCTTGAACCTGGAGGGCAGGTAAACTGGGTAGTTGGTCTGGTTGTAGGTCGTGAAGTTGTTGGTCTAGGACATCCTGGATCTGTTGAACCAGGATAACATCTGGGCCTGGATGTTGTTGGCTGAGGACATCTTGGATTCCTTGAACCTGGAGGGCATGTAAACTGGGTAGTTGGTCTGGGTGTAGGTCGTGAAGTTGTTGGTCTAGGACATCCTGGGTCTGTTGAACCAGGATAACATCTGGGCCTGGATGTTGTGGGCTGAGGACATCTTGGATCCCTTGAACCTGGAGGGCAGGTAAATTGGGTAGTTGGTCTGGGTGTAGGACGTGAAGTTGTTGGTCTAGGACATCCCGGGTCTGTTGAACCAGGATAACATCTGGGCCTGGATGTTGTTGGCTGAGGACATCTTGGATCCCTTGAACCTGGAGGACAGGTAAACTGGGTAGTTGGTCTGGGTGTAGGACGTGAAGTTGTTGGTCTAGGACATCCTGGATCTGTTGAACCAGGATAACATCTGGGCCTGGATGTTGTGGGCTGAGGACATCTTGGATCCCTTGAACCTGGAGGACAGGTAAACTGGGTAGTTGGTTTGGGTGTAGGACGTGAAGTTGTTGGTCTAGGACATCCTGGGTCTGTTGAACCAGGATAACATCTGGGCCTGGATGTTGTGGGCTGAGGACATCTTGGATCCCTTGAACCTGGAGGGCAGGTAAACTGGGTAGTTGGTCTGGGTGTAGGACGTGGAGTTGTCGGTCTTGGACACTGTGGATCTGATGAACCAGGATAACATCTGGGCCTGGATGTTGTTGGCTGAAGACATCTTGGATCCTTGGAACCAG
>NW_028234436.1:17600345-17610345 GCF_977035675.1 Penaeus japonicus
GTAGTGGTGGTAGGGCGCAGAGTAGTGGTACGCCTAGTAGTGGTGGTGGTTGTACATTGAGGGGAGTTGGGATTTCTTGCACAACATTGAGGCGACCTAGGGTTAAAAGCACAAGGATCAAACGGTGTTGTAGGGCGCCTGGTGGTAGTGGTAGTTGTGGTACGTCTTGTAGTGGTAGTACACTGAGGTAGATTGGGGTTTCTGGCACAGCACTGTGGTAGACTAGGATTCACATCACAGGGATCCGGCCGTGGTGTGGTGGTAGTGGTTGTACAAAACACAGAATTTGGGCTTCTAGCACAGCACTGTGGAGATCTAGGATTTATATCACAAGGATCAGGAGCAGGAGTTGTGGTGCTTGGACTCCTACACAAAGGTGAGTTTGGACGCCTAGCACAACACTGGAATGACCTTGGGTTAAGGTCACAGGGATCAGGTCGAGGGGTAGTGGATGTTGTGGTACGTCGTGTAGTAGTTGTACACAGGAGCGAATTGGGTCGCAGAGCACAGCACTGTGATGACCTTGGGTTCAGGGCACATGGATCTGGTCTTGGAGTTGTAGTGGTTGTAGTGCGACGCGTAGTTGTAGTACGACGTGTGGTTGTTGTGGTACACAAGGGAGAATTTGGGCGTATATTACAACACTGAGTTGATCGAGGATTCAAAGCACAAGGATCAGGTCTAGTTGTAATGGTCCTTGCTGTAGTTGTACGTCTGGTGGTGGTGGTAGTTGTACACTGGGGATTGTTAGGGTTCCTTGCACAGCAGCTAGGACTTCCAGGATTCAATAAACAAGGATCTCTCCTAGTTGTGGTGATTGGTCTCCTGGTGGTGGTAGTGGTACACTGGGGATTGTTAGGGTTCCTTGCACAGCAGCTAGGACTTCCAGGATTCAATAAACAAGGATCTCTCCTAGTTGTGGTGATTGGTCTCCTGGTGGTGGTAGTGGTACACTGGGGATTGTTAGGGTTCCTTGCACAGCAGCTAGGACTTCCAGGATTCAACAAACAAGGATCTCTCCTAGTTGTGGTAATTGGTCTCCTGGTGGTGGTAGTGGTACACTGGGGATTGTTAGGGTTCCTTGCACAGCAACTAGGACTTCCAGGATTCAATAAACAAGGATCTCTCCTAGTTGTGGTGATTGGTCTCCTGGTGGTGGTAGTGGTACACTGGGGATTGTTAGGGTTCCTTGCACAGCAACTAGGACTTCCAGGATTGAATAAACATGGATCTCTCCTAGTTGTGGTGATTGGTCTCCTGGTGGTGGTAGTGGTACACTGGGGATTGTTTGGATTCCTTGCACAGCAGCTAGGACTTCCAGGGTTAATCAAACAGGGGTCTCTCCTGGTTGTGGTGATTGGTCTCCTGGTGGTGGTTGTAGTGACACACTGAGGCGATGTAGGATTTCTTGCGCAACATGCACGTGATCTTGGATTGAGATCACAAGGATCTCGTGGAGGTAGGGTAGTGCGCCGTGTAGTTGTTGTGCGTCTAGTTGTAGTTGTGGTGCACTGGGGCTGGTTAGGGTTTCTTGCACAACACTGAGGTGATCTGGGATTAACCTCACATGGATCACGAGTACAAGTTGGATGCCTGGGGTTCTCGGCACAACACTTTAGTGATCCAGGTTGAGTGACACATACATCAATTCTCGGAGGTGGACGTGGGGTGGTTGTTGATGAGGAAATGAATCGAGATATGGTTGAAGGAAGGCCCTCACACACGTTGGTGCACCCACCTTTGCACAATTCGACCTCACAAGATAAATACACATCCATTTTATCTGGAAACTTGAAGGCAAAGAGTGAGGCAAAGGCAATTATGTCAGCACCTGTGGTACCTGTTTGACGAGTGCGAGAAAAGTAACTCATCAGTTTGGGTTTTAGGAGACAGCCTTGTTCATCTGACAGTTGGAGGCGGGTTGTTCTTTCATCCTCTAAATCTTCTGAATCATAGGCAAAACAATTCTTCACCAGCATATCGAATTCTGAACCGCCATCCTTTGAATAGATCACAATGGTAAGTTCATCACCAATTTTAACAATGCCATCTACTGTGTTTGAGAAGGGGCCTTTTCCAAGCTGTATATCCATCCAGCACATGACATCATCTCCCGAATAACGGACCTCTTTTGCCTGCAACATATCTACAGCAAAAGGACGGAAAGTAATAAGTTTTTCCATGCGGGTCGTCCAGTCACAAGTGATCTTGCGGGCGGTGTCCCAAACTTCCTGGACAATCTCTTCATTTTGAATCATGATCATATTTTCGAAGCCGGTGCTGCCGTCGTCGTCGTTATCAAAAGTCCTGGTGCCGCAGCCAACCATAGGAATGACGAAGGAGTACGAGGTTCTGCCAGAGTTGGCTCGGACGTAGCTGCATACAGGGAAAGAGTGTCAAGTGTGTCCTTTGCTCCTTTTCCTATTCATGTCTCAAACTCCTGTTAAATCTGATAACTGAGGTTTTATTTCATAAAATATGATTAATAAAGGGTTCAAAAAAACAAACTTACCTGCTTTACATGTTCAACATGAAAAGAAAGAGTTATAAGGAACGTCACCGTATTAGTCGAGTGTCCGTCATGGTCCTCATGAGGGGAGGCGAGAGTTTCACCAACAGTCATACAGACAGACAGATAACATAATATAATCTCATATAAACTGACTGATATATAAAATATGCATTGTCATTTAAAAAAAGCAATATTAAGATGAAGCAAACAGGACAGGCAAGGAAGAATGTGACAACAAAAAATATATTTCTTATCTTCGGCACACATCTACTATAAGGCGTGACACCAGCATCTACCCCACAGTGTACCTAAACAAAGGGTGCTTGCTCAAGGATATACCGCCAGGGTATGCAAAATACCTTGATACGAATTATGATGCAACCATCAACAAGAAGCTAATGACAATGTACTTCTAAAGTAGACTATGAACTACACTAATTCACACCAATATCTTACATAATATTTGGACTAGTCAAATTCTAAATATGATTTGTTTCTCAATCTAGGAATAATTTATTTTTCTATGTGACTGTAGTCTACATAAGACTAAATTAAGTTGCACAGATAAGATATAATTCACGAATGTAGAAATGGAGGCAGCAGATGCAGGTGGGGTTATAGGGAAGACTAGTGCCCTAGCCAGGTAGCCATGTGTTCTTTATGGCCGTTTCGCTGCCGAATATACAACACCAGAGCCACTGTAGAAGACAGCAGGAGAAGAAACAAAAGGGAAAGGATGGAAGCTGTGAAAATGGCCACAGGAAGGCACACTGTACCTAAAGGATCAGAATATATTGGATCACTAAAGGCCTGTGCTGTTTCTTCCTCCGACTGAACCCTGAAGAAAGGTTTCCTGGGTTCTGGTAAGTCAGTGGGTGAAATAACTGACAGAGATCGAGACAACCTTACAGGAACCTTTTCCAAAAGTGGTCGCTTGCCTGGGTATGGCTCACCAGAAGACCGAATGCTCCTAGACAGAGGGACTTCCTCATCAGCATCTCTGGATAGTCTAGCACCAAATCTTCTGCCCCGCCTTCCATCACCCTTTTGGAAATGGAAACTATGGAAGGCATGATAACGAGACTCCCCTTCCCATTCCTTTCCCGTAGGCTCTGGTTTAGGCTGAGGGGCTGATGATAACTGTTTACCTCTGTTTGGTTTGCCTCGGTTAGGGGATGTGGTTGGTTTAAGGGCGGGACCTGAAGGTTTTGGCCTAGGAGTAGTGGCTGAAGGTGCTTTTACTCTAGAGAAGGAGGTTGTGGTGGTAGGTCGAGGAGTGGTGATAGTTGCAGGGAAGAGCACAGAGTCCTTTCGTGGTGGCTCTGGCTGAAGGGTTGTGGGTTGAGGAGTAGGAGTTGGGCGAGGCTTTAAGGTTGGCCTTAAGGAAGGACGGAAAGTAGTGGGCCGAATAGTTGGCCGACGAGTAGGTTTTGGGGTTGGTCTAGGAGAAGGCCTAGGTCTAGGTGGAAGCGTTGCTGCAGTGGATAAGACTTTGGAACAACGAGGGTCTGGTGATCCAGCAAAGCAAATTGGCTCAGCAGGGGTAGTACCCTTTTGACACCTAGGATCAAAACTGCCAGGGAAACAAGCAGCAGGTGTAGTAGGCTGTGGGCATCTAGGATCTCTAGAGCCTGGAACACAGCGGAATGGAACAGGGGTGGTGGTGGGTTTTGGGCATCTTGGATCTGTAGATCCAGGGAAACAATTTGGTGGAGCTGGAGTTGTGGGTTTAGGGCATCTAGGATCAAGAGAACCAGGGAAACACCGTGGTGGTGCTGTAGTTGTAGGAGTTTTGGGGCATCTTGGATCACTAGAACCAGGGAAACATTGTGGTGGAGTTGGGGTAGTTGATGGTTTAGGACATCTTGGGTCTGTAGATCCAGGGAAACAACTGGGTGGGGCAGGTGTTGTTGTGGGCCTAGGGCATCGTGGATCAATGGAACCAGGAAAACAGCGAGGTGGAGCTGGTGTGGTGGGTTTAGGGCATCTTGGATCAATGGAACCAGGGACACAGAGAGGTGGGGCTAGAGTTGTAGGTTTAGGGCACCTGGGATCATTTGAGCCAGGGAAACAACTAGGTGGGGCAGGGGTGGTCGTAGGTTTAGGACATCTAGGATCAGTAGAACCAGGGAAACAACGGGGTGGGGCAGGTGTTGTTGTAGGCTTGGGGCATCTTGGATCAGATGATCCAGGGAGGCAAATAAGAGGAGTGGAAGCTGGACTTGTTACCTGAGGACATCTAGGGTCAGATGAACCTGGGGTACAAATTGGAGGTGCAGGAGTAGTGGGCTGAGGACATCTAGGGTCAGTTGAACCAGCAAAGCACCTTGGAGGAGATGGGGGTATGGTAGGTTTGGGGCACCGTGGGTCTGTTGACCCAGCAAAGCATCTTGGAGGGGCAGGTGTAGTGGGTTTGGGGCATCGTGGGTCAGTTGAACCAGCAAAACATTGAGGAGGAGGAGCTGGGGTAGTTGGTTTAGGGCACCTTGGGTCAGTTGAACCAACAAAACATCGTGGAGGGGCAAATGTAGTGGGTTTGGGGCATCGTGGGTCAGTTGAACCAGCAAAACATCGTGGAGGGGCAAGTGTAGTGGGTTTGGGGCATCGTGGGTCAGTTGAACCAGCAAAGCATCGTGGAGGGGCAAGTGTAGTGGGTTTGGGGCATCGTGGGTCAGTTGAACCAGCAAAGCATCGTGGAGGGGCAAGTGTAGTGGGTTTGGGGCATCGTGGGTCAGTTGAACCAGCAAAGCATTGTGGAGGGGCAAGTGTTGTGGGTTTGGGGCATCGTGGGTCAGTTGAACCGGCAAAACATTGTGGAGGAGCAGGGGTGGTAGGTTTAGGGCATCGAGGGTCAGTTGAACCAGCAAAACATCGTGGAGGAGCAGGGGTGGTAGGCTTAGGGCATCGAGGGTCAGTTGAACCAGCAAAGCAGTTGGGAGGGGCAATTGTAGTTGGTTTAGGGCATCGGGGGTCAGTTGAACCAGCAAAGCATAAGGGAGGAGCAGGAGTAGTTGGTTTAGGGCATCGGGGATCAGTTGAACCAGCAAAACACCTTGGAGGGGAAGGGGAAGTTGGCTGTATGCATCGAGGGTCAGTAGACCCTGAAGTACATTGGAATTGAGGAATAGTAGGTGTGGGGAATTTTAAAGTAGTTGTCAGTGTTTGTTTGGGAGCAGGACTAGTGTTAATTGCTTTACCCCTATTGGGAGAGGGTGTTGTTGGGAAGATACACCTAGGATCTTTGCTTCCAAAGCCACACGGTTCCTGTTGAGGAGAGGTAAACTGGCAAGCAGGATCAGTGGAACCAGGCCCACAGACAGAGACACTGGGGACAGTTGGTGGTTGTGAATAGCACCTAGGATCAGTGGAGCCAGGAAAGCATGAGGGAACAGTTGTAGGACCAGGAGTAGTGATAGGTTCGCCAAATAGTGTGCTGCCAGTGCGAAATGGACCTTCAGTTGTTGTCCCTGGGGAAGATGGACCTTTGACAAGAGAACCACAAATGCTATCACAATCTCCCTTGCATATTTCTACATTACATGACATAAATACATCCATAACATCAGGAAATTTGAATGCCTGTACAAAAGCATAGGTGACAATAATTTCTCCACTCTCGTCTCGCTGCCGGGTGCTGTAGAAAGGGCTGATTAGTTTGTCTTTTAGCACACAGCCCTGCTCGTCTGTCAGCTGGATCCGGGGAGTGTTTATATCGTCATAATTTGGACCTCCATAAGCATAACAGTCCTTGACGCTCACATCGTACATGCCAGCGTTGTCACGTGCATACACCATCAGGGAAAGTGTCTCGCCGATCTTAACGATGGAGTCAATGTCGGAAGTCAATGGCCAGCGTCCCTGCTTCAAGTCCATCCAACACTCAATAGGTTGACCTCCCTTGAAGCGGACCTCTTGAGCATCTAACATTCCGACAGCGAAGGGATTGAAGGCCACAGTCTTAACAAGGTTGTCGACCCAGTCACACTTGATTGTGCGGGCGACGTCCCATACTTCTTGCACTGTGGGATCATTCTGTACGATGATGGTGTTGGTCATGCGGGTGCTGGATTCACGGCTCTTCCCGCTTGGACCGTTGTTGGTGAAATCAGAAGTAGCTGTGCCACACTCACCACTTGGGATGGTGAGTGTGAAACTGGAACGCCCCGAGTTGGCCGCCACATACCTGACACGGACCGGTCACGTCATGTCATGAATGGAAAATTTAGGCCGAAGCCAAAGGGACAGGGAAATCAAGGACTAATGATAATATAGGAAAGGTAAGATGGAAGAAAGGCATTGGGAAAAGAGTAATATGGAAAGGGATTTCCAAACAAGAGTATGGACAGGTGCGTCAAGAGAATTTTTTTCCTATTGTGTTTATTAGTAATACAACTAAGGTAACGAAGGCCATCAACAGAGCTAAACGCCCAGAGTTAAAGATCTTGGAAGTTTCCAGGCATCGACCAAGTAACTTTGAGAGACTAATTCCGTCTCTGTGGTTTAAATCCCACAAATTTTCTGTTTCCTTTGGTTGTGAGTACACACAACACGACTACCATTTTAAAAAACATCGTGGTTCAGGACAGAAACATTTAGGGAATATTATTTAATGCTTAAAGCATTTTATGTTTTAACGGTTTAGGTTGGTTTACGAAAGCTTAGGTCTACTTTAGGGGTTTATGTTGTTCTAATTTACAGCTTATTACGGTTTATAGTCTCTCAGGTTACTTGTTCAACGTTTAAAGAGATGGGTAAGAGGAGTTTAACAAGTAAACAAACTATTTAAGTCATAGGAAGGAAGAGAGAGAGAGGGACATCTCCAAACCCTTGTCAGGTACACAGACTCAAGGTGCAGGTGCATGGAAGCATTGAATTACCATAATGTTCAAATTAAAACAATTCTAACAATCTAGATAATTAACATCGAATTGTAATTCAACGGAACAAATAGCAAACCACGCTGCACAAGAGTGAGTGTATTCAAAGAGGAAATGGATATTGTTAGTACGTATATTATAGGAAATTGAAAGTGTAGTAAGTAATAGACAAAACGAATGATCATCATTTCACCCACGAAAGACGCACTTCAGTCACACGAATGTGTTTCAAAATTAAAGAGCACTTCATACAAAACTATTTATAATGAAATGGTAAATATAGAAATGGAAATTATGCTAAGACGATTACTGTATATATTTTGATGATTTAACGATAGATTATGCTATCAAGAACACATTTCGATATGATATCATACGAAGTGCAATTGCTGATAAACGAAAACATCGAAAATGCAGCTGGCTATATAAAATTATTGTTATTTGGAGACTGGAAATATTAAATAATTCGATTTACGGAAATATTAACTGGATCAATCTTATCATAAGGACACGCACAGTATCTCAAATTGTGACCGTAACTCGAACAATCATTTCTGCAAATCATCTTTACATCTGCTAATTCGAATAATGACCGCATGGAAATAATATCAATTAAAGTAAACAAAAAACATACATACTAAAAAAAATAGAGTTTGACACTGTATCTTATTCATGCGAATGAATTCCACGACGCTTTTTATAACCGGACAGACAGACATCAAGCATACTTGCAAGGGGTGCGTGCAAGAGTCAAAAGAGTTTGAAAGAGGTGACATGAGGTCGTGTAGGGTGAGACGGGTTGGGTTAAGGACAAATATATCATACAGGTTGGTGAGTTAATTGGTATATTTCTGGTATCTACATTTTTTTTAAACATTTAATTGGGTAATTTTATTTTACATCATAATTAGGTTTACAGGTATTAGTAACATATATTAGTAAGAACTACCTTAATTCTACATTCTACAGACTAATAATTATACCCGTTGACCACACTCAACAGGTGTAATTTACCTTAAATAATTAAATACTCTTTGATATGAGTTCGTTCACAGCTTTAGATTAATAGACTTACTTATTTTGTGTACAAATATATATATTCATATATATGTATATGTATATATGCATAAAAACATGTCTCCATAAATATGTGTGTGTGTGTGCATATGTGTGTGTGTGTGTATATATACATATTTATATATATATATATTTATATATTTATATTATATATATATATATGTGTGTGTGTGTGTGTGTGTGTGTGTGTGTGTATATATATATATAATATATATATGCATATATATATATATATATATATATATATATATATATATATATATATATATATATATGTGTGTGTGTGTGTGTGTGTGTGTGTGTGTGTGTGTGTGTGTGTGTTTGTTTGTGTGCGTGTGTGTGTATTTGTGTGTATGTGTGTGTATGTATGTGTGTGCATGGGCGTATATATATATATATATATATATATATATATATATATATATATATATATATATATATATATATATATATATATATATATATATATATATATATATATATATATATATAAACCCATATATGCAAAAAGCTGCCTAAGTTGTACATACAATGTTTATTTGCTATATGACGTGAAGTCTATATCAATTCACATAAATGATGAAAGATTCGCTTTGATGAATCAAGCTAATGTTTATATACGTGTAAATGTACCAAAACCACAATTATTTTAGATATCTACAAGATAAGCTATTGGCATTTGTGTTCTAAATTGTGCACCGTATGAAAGGATATATGTAGTATATATGAAATGAAGTTATCTGTAATGTTAGTGAACGAAAGATGTAAAATCTGTTTTCATTGTTTGGGTGGGTAAAGCGTATGGTTATATTTGATCATTTTTATGAAAATGATGTGGGTAACATTCATTAGCTACTGTGATAATGATAGAAGCGTGAAAACTGTACATAAGCTTAATCAATTATAATGTAGCATATGATACCTGCAACCAACATAAGCAAACCAAATCATTCTAGCTATCAAGCCTTATTCTAATCACTAATAACTCTAGGTCATTGTAGCACTACAACACTACCACCGTGATTCACAGCTTTAGCACAAGCACTATGTTAGACGTCGTGTTCCCGAGGGGCCGGAGAGAAGGACATAGGAACCAGTCCTGTTCTATACTCAGGCCCCTGGAGAACGTCAGTATGACTGGCAGTGAAACATCTCAGCCAGGGACTCTAGGATTCCATGACTTTACGACATTTCTCTTTGATGAAACGTATTATTTTTGTCAGAATTTTTGGTTTATTTCTTCATGAATTCCAATTGGAAGGTGTCAGAGTCGATTGTCAAGAGTTAGTTGCTTGCTAGAATTAGCATTAGATTAGTAAACGTCTATTTTACAAACTACAAGATGGTAGATCTTAAGCAATGCCATCACCTTTTTACCATCTTTTGGTTATGTTTACATATACAAGCAAAGGATTTTAATCTATTAGGAACTATATACAGTCGTTAAAACTTATTTATAATTCATATTAGGAAATAAAACATCAAAGAAATACAGTTGAGAGGGATAGAGCGAGGCACTGGTGTGAGGTCTGTT
>NW_028234436.1:17612845-17620345 GCF_977035675.1 Penaeus japonicus
TCTCTCCCTCTCTCTCTCTCTCTCTCTCTCTCTCTCTCTCTCCTCTCCCTCTCTCTCCCCTCTCTCTCTCTCTCTCTCTCTCTCTCTCTCTCTCTCTCTCTCTCTCTCTCTCTCTCTCTCTCTCTCTCTCTCTCTCTCTCAAACTCTTTCACTTATTTACTCAGTCCCTATTTCTTCTTCTCTCTCTCACACACACAAACTCTCTCTTTCTCTTTCTCTCCCTATCTTCCTTCCCTTCCATTCCTAACATATCAAAGAGAAAACGCAATCTTAGAGACAAAAGAAAGACCCAAAAACGAAGAAGAGAACGAAAACAAAGAGAGAATTCCGAGGCATTCTTTTTTTTCATTCCATTTTTTTTTTTTTTTTTTTTTTTTTTAATCCGTTCACATCTATCCACCTCGTTTCTGAGCGAAAGAAGGCCGGCTCGTTTCGTTCTAAATGTTTTGTCAACCTCTCTCTCTTTTGGAACTATTTTTTTTTTTTTTTTAATATATATGTATACTCTTTCTCAGAACTCGTCTCGTTTTGAAGCCTACCGTCCTCTGCAGACAGGTAGTTTGTAGGCTGACTGAAATGAATGGGAACGAAGGTAGGCGATAGCATTTTGTTTTTCGTTTTTTGTTTTGTTCGTCTCTCTCTCTCTCTCTCTCTCTCTCTCTCTCTCTCTCTCTCTCTCTCTCTCTCTCTCTCTCTCTCTCTCTCTCTCTCTCTCTCTCTCTCTCTCTCTCTCTCTCTCTCTCTCTCTCTCTCTCTCTCTCTCTCTCTCTCTCTCTCTCTCTCTCAAGTCGGTGGAAATAACTCGGGACTTGCCAGAGGCGAGGGATAATTTCACCGTGGTATCTGTGTGTCTTTTTTTGCGGTATGTGTTTTGTTTGGCTGCTGTTCTTTTGTTTTGTTTGGGGTTCGGGTATTTGTTGCTCTCTTTTTACTTATCTTCTTTCCTTATCTATTGCACTCACCTTTCACTCTTCCTTTCTCATCTACTCCGTTTCCCCGCCATTCATCCTCCGATCTACTTTCACTCATCCAACACAAACCCTCCTTTCACCCAACGTTCATCCGTCTCTCACCCTCCAGCTCTGTTCCTTTCACACTCTTTTATCCTCATGTGTTTTTTCTTCCTTCTTTTGCGTATTCATTTGTTTTAACTTTATCGGCTTTTTCGATAATTTTCTTTATTGGAGATATTTACTCTAATCCTTTTCACGACTCATTCATTTCCTCCAATTCTGTCCTCTAACCTCCCTCTCGTATTGGTTCCTTTCCTCCAACTTTTCACCGGTATTGAATCATTTTCTCCAACTTTCCTCTCGTACTGAATCATTTTCTCCAACTTCCCTCCAGTATTGAATCATTTTCTCCAACTTCCCTCCAGTATTGAATCATTTTCTCCAACTTCCCTCCAGTATTGAATCATTTTCTCCAAATTTCCTCTTATACTGAATCATTTTCTCCAACTTCCCTCTCGTACTAAATATTTTTCTCCAACTTTCCTCTCATATTGAATCATTTTCTTCAACTTTCCTCTCGTACTGAATCATTTTCTCCAACTTCCCTCCAGTATTGAATCATTTTCTCCAACTTCCCTCCAGTACTGAATCATTTTCTCCAACTTTCCTCTCATACTGAATCATTTTCTCCAACTTCCCTTCAGTATTGAATCATTTTCTCAAACTTCCCTTCAGTATTGAATAATTTTCTCCAACTTTCCTCTCATACTGAATCATTTTCTCAAACTTCCCTTCAGTATTGAATCATTTTCTCAAACTTCCCTCTCGTACTGAATCATTTTCTTCAACTTCCCTCCAGTATTGAATCATTTTCTCCAACTTCCCTCTCGTACTGAATCATTTTCTTCAACTTCCCTCCAGTATTGAATCATTTTCTCCAACTTCCCTCCAGTATTGAATATTTTTCTCCAACTTTCCTCTCATACTGAATCATTTTCTCCAACTTCCCTCCAGTATTGAATCATTTTCTCCAACTTCCCTCCAGTATTGAATCATTTTCTCCAACTTTCCTCTCATACTGAATCATTTTCTCAAACTTCCCTTCAGTATTGAATCATTTTCTCCAACTTCCCTTCAGTATTGAATCATTTTCTCCAACTTCCCTTCAGTATTGAATCATTTTCTCAAACTTCCCTTCAGTATTGAATCATTTTCTCCAACTTCCCTTCAGTATTGAATAATTTTCTCCAACTTCCCTCCAGTATTGAACCATTTTCTCCAACTTTCCTCTCATACTGAATCATTTTCTCCAACTTTCCTCTCACATTGAATCATTTTCTCCAACTTCCCTCCAGTATTGAATCATTTCCTTCGACTTTCTTCTTGTATTAAATCATATTCTCCAACTTTCCTCTCGTTTTGAATCATTTCCTCATTTCTCAAATCTCGAACCGCTAATCTCTTTTCGAATCAAGCTAATGATTCATCCCAAGCTATAATTACAATATTCCCTTCTCCCAATCGCCCCTCCTCGGGGCTTAGGTGAATGCAAATGTGGCCGAGATTAGGTCTCCTGATTAGGGTCAGTCGTGGGTCAGGTGATTAGCGCATCCCTTAATTATCCATTGGTGGTGAACGCGTGATTACAAAAGGGTGGAGGTGATTGGAGAGGACTCGTCTCTTTAGATCAACCTCTCCCTATTCGGCTATGTTCCGTCCTCCTTATCTCTCTCTCTCTTTCTCTCTTTCTCTTTCTCTCTTTATCTCTCTCTCTCTCTCTCTCTTTCTCTCTCTCTCTCTCTCTCTCTCTCTCTCTCTCTCTCTCTCTCTCTCTCTCTCTCTCTCTCTCTCTCTCTCTCTCTCTCTCTCTCTCTCTCTCTCTCTTTCTCTTTCTCTTTCTCTTTCTCTTTCTCTCTTTCTCTCTCTCTCCCTCTCATCCTCACCCTCACCCTCACCCTCACCCTCATCCTCACCCTCACCCTCACCCTCACCCTCACCCTCACCCTCACTCTCTCCCCCTCCCCCTCTCCCCCTCCCTCCCGCCTCCCCCCCTCTCTCTCTCTCGACCTTTCAAATTCTCCCTTTCCAACCCACCTTATATCGATGCACCACTAGTGTTTTGGGAAAGATTTAAAATTGAAGGGTATAGCAAAGGGGGGATGATGAATGTGATATGCAGGGGGGAAAAAAAGACCCCAGACTCTTTGTTCTTTAACGGGTGAGAACAGGAGAACAATTAAGGAACACGAGGGAGAAGATGACACGTGATAACGAGAGGAGAAATTATCGTGGGTTATGAACTATGTACTTTGGGACGGAGAGTGATTGTCAGATATTGCAGTCTTTGTTGTTAAAATATCTGTGGGATGTTCTTTTGATGTTCATGTATTCTGCATATATTAGATTATAATAATTTACATAACGATTCCCGAGAATATCCGCAAAGTCCAAAAATGCTACGTAAAAAAGTCCGCAAAGCCCAAACATAACCATATAAAAAAGAAACACGAAATCCAGTATTAAAACCAAAAAAAAAAGCTCTAACAATGCCCCCCCCAAAAAAAAAAAAAAAATAATAACAATCTAGAAAATCCAAAAAAATATCCACACAAAAAGAATTCCACAAAGTCAAAGAATATCCACTTCACAGGGCAGTAATTACGAGCATCTTGACCACGTAGGTCTCAGGGAAGAAGCGAAAGTGAGACGTACGAACGAGGTGGCTTGTCAGTACTCGCCGAAGACTTTTCCTTTCATTTGCATCGGCCGGTCATTCATTGCATTGAGACGTGTGGCTTGGGGGCACTGCGAGACGGCGCGCGCGGAGGTGGGAGGGGGAGGGGGAAGGGGAGGAGAAGCGATAGGGGGGAAGGGCAAGGGGAGAGGAGGACGGGAAAAGGGGAGGGTAGGGAGGGAAAGGGGGAAGGGGGGATAAGCGATAGGGGGGAAGGGCAAGGGGAGAGGAGGACGGGAAAAGGGGAGGGTAGGGAGGGAAAGGGGGAAGGGGGAAGGGGGGAGAAGCGATAGGGGGGAAGGGCAAGGGGAGAGGAGGAGGGGAAAAGGGAAGGGTAGGGAGGGAAAGGGGTCAAGCCTAACCTCTCAAGACCACGTTATGTTCTTACTCTCTGCTACTGCATTGTGATGTTTCCTTGCATCGTGTTCGATTCGGTTGGCGTATTTTAAGACACGTGGAACTAGGATTTCCTCTAACGCATTGGCAACAAAGCTTTGAAGAGAAAAGAATAAACCGCAAAGCCTTTGATTTCCTGATTAAATGATAAGCATGTGATAATACAACTCAACAAGTGTGAGTTGGATGTTTTTAGCTGTGTGTGTGTGTACTAATACAACTGCAGTGTCATCTAAATATAACTGCCAATACGATGAGGGTGCATTTCGCGACACCTGGGTACGTTACCGCCTACGTCAGCGCTCGTGTGACGATCGCAGCTGCCTTACCTGGAAAGGAGAAAAAAATAGTCATTAGTATAACAGAACTGTGATAATAGTTGGTTTGTCTAACACGATTCTCAGTAAAAAAAAACAAAAAACATTGTCGTTGTATCACCTCAACATTTTAATTTGATCTTTCTCGAAAACAAAGTTCAGACAGATTTTTGCACAAAATGAATGTTGGATGTTTGCTACAAAATTTACAAAATAAAAGTATGATAAGGCCATTATTCATTGTTGGTAATGTATGTTCGGTTAGTATTTATATTTAAGCTGCGTTACCAACACATAAATAATCGTGACGTGTGTAAGATGGGTGGCAATCAGCTGATCATGACGTAAGCAGCGACCGACGTTCTTTTGTTCTTTCCACAAGAGGTTCACCAATCACCTTTCAACCGGCTCAACCTAGGCACTCATTAGGTACCTTTTTTTTATCCGCCTAGTTTGAGCTCACCGAAGAAAATTATACATAATAAGAAAACCAGGAAAAAAATATGGATATGACGGACGAGAAAGTGAAAAATAAAACGCATAGACAGCGTAGAAAACTCGAAGAAGAAGAAAGGGGAGGTAAAAGTAATAGACGTGGTGAGCCAGGGAGGAACAGCCAGCCAAGGTCTCTCCGCCCTTAGATTTCGCCCCGACGACGGAAGTTCCGAGAAACAACGCGGGAAAGCTACGGAGGTCGAAGGAGTAGCGGGATCTGGAATGCAGACGGTTCTCGCTGCCGGGGACCATTAGCAGGGGCCCATAGCATATGAAAGGGGCCGATAGCGTGGGTATAAAAGACCGTCGGAGGGGCTAGTGGCCCGAGCGAGGCATTATAGCGTCAAGAAAGGCCAACAAAGTGGGTATGATAGGCCGTCGGAAGAGCTGGTTGGATGAGGGCGAGCGAGGTAATATATCTCGGCAGAACAGCCCGGGGGAGGGCGAGGGGAAGGGTAATGCACAAGAGGTCGTGGTCTCCAGGGTGAACGGAGAGGTTTAGTAATCAAATCAGGCAAGTGAAGGGAGTTGGGATAGAGGTAGAGTAGGCATGAGGTAGTGGCGGCGGCGGTGGCGGCGAGGGAGGACGAGGGCACGAGAGGGGGGAGGGGGGGGAGGTTATGCAACGATACTCGCTTGCTATGCATTCACCGGACACTTAAGATTTGCCGAGCACGTACTTTCTCACCGCCCACGATGAGAACATACCGGGTTTGTTTACTTATTTCACTCGGTTTCCCTTTCTCTCTCTCTCTTTCTTTCTTTCTCTTTCTCTCTCTTTTTCTCTCTTTCTCTCTCTCTCACACACACACACTCTCACTCTCTCTCTCTCGCTCTCTGTCGCTCTCTCTCACTCTTTTTCACTCTCACTCTCTATCTTTTTAACTATCTCTCTCTCTCTCTTGGTAGCAATTTTGTCCATATTTGTGGACAAAGTACTTTCGCTCTCGCACTCCAAGCCTGTGTCTTCCTACATCTTACGCCTCTCTCTCTCTGTCCGAAGTATTGTATTTGTATTGTATTGTTTTATTACTATTACCTCCTTTCTACTTCACACTTCATTCCTTTTTATCCCCTCCTTTCGTATTGAAAAAAAAATCAACACGCAACAATCCTTCGTCATAAACTATTCTTTCGAGAATGACGTCACGGCGGTGTGGCAATGCGCACTGCATTTGTTTTTGCGGTTGTCGCTCGTCTTTTGTTTATGTCTAATGGCGCTCGTTTACCCCGACGGTGGTCAAGCGTGTATGCATCCTAACTTCTTTGCGGCTTAAAAGTTTGTTCTAAAGTGTTTCTAATCCTCGAGATTTGCTTTTAAGTAGGAAATAAGTATTGGTAATTGTTACGAAAACTTAGGGTCATTCTAGTTCTGAATGTACTGCGATTTGATGATTATCGGCGAAGAAGAAAAAAATGTCGCATATATGGAACCGAATAAGATATGAATTCTTCTAAATTTCAAATGCAAATACATGGTTGCACGTCATTTTAAAATGTATTAACTTTATGAAACATGTGAAAACAGATTATAAACACAACAGAATAACATATATTCTGTATTTATTTTCAAATCTCTTATGTTTTCGAACTCTTCCCCGAGCCTAAGAAAGCGGGAAAAGTGTAACCTGGGAAGAGGAAGATGCTGAGGAAATCACGTGTAAGTGGCTGGCCCAACAGGTGGCAGGGAGAGAGCGAGAGGTGGCAGAGGAGGAGGAAGGAAAGGGTGGGAGGCGGAGGAGGAGGAGAGGGTGGGAGGGTGAGAGGTGGAGGAGGAGAAAGAGGAACGGGAGGGTGAGAGGAGGAGGAACGGGAGGGTGAGAGGTGGAGGAGGAGGAGAAGGAGGATGGGAGGAGGAGATGAGGAAGGAGATGGTAGGAAGAAAAGTAGGAAGGGGAGGCTGGGGAGGAGGAGAAGGAGGAAGAAGAAGAGGGTGGTAGGAGGAGGGGGAAGGAGGAAGCGTGTGCCAGGCTCTCCGTGAAAGGCATTATTACTTTATATTTTCAGAGATTTGAAAGCAGAACAGGCTCCAGGTACCAGTCCATTTGCATCCTCGGTTCATCTACATACACGCCGGCAGGAACTCTTTCTCCCCAAGACGGCTCGGCAGCTCATTTCCGGCTTTGCTTCCCGACGCGCAGCTGCTCACAAAGCCCCCTTAATCTACCACAGTTCTCTGGTAATCCTCTTAAACTGATAAAAGCTAATGCCACGCCGCAAACTCAGCCAAGAAACGGGGCGTCATTAAACCCAAGTCAACACAAAACTACGATTCATCATCGTGGCATTATATAAATTTAATCCTAGTGTTACACGGGGTACTGATTCCCCTCGGTGGCTCAACATTCATCAAAATGCCCGATTCATCCGGCCACCCCCACGCACGCATGCCTCACGTCCCGCGGCTCGAGTATCGTTCGACTTTCTCCCATCCAGACGAGTGACCTCAACTAATGCCAAGCAAAGAACCAAGTCGAATAACATCATGGTGAGGGAATCCACTCGTCTCACGCTGACAAGACTGCAGGTGGAAAAGAAGAGGGGGATTCTTGGCATAGGTTGCATAACTCTCTCTCCTTTTGTCTGCGTGCGTTTTATTATCATT
>NW_028234436.1:17625345-17632845 GCF_977035675.1 Penaeus japonicus
ACGGCAGCCTGCCCGACAGCCCGACAGCTGCCAGATACCAAGAAGGTGAGAGAGGAGGTACTTGGTCGCGTGCTTAGCATCCACCGACAGGGCGATAAGGCACCGATATGCATAAAAAAGATGCCCTATAGTTTTATGAGGAGTTATGCAACGGGCATAAGGTCGTCGGTAGAGAGTGGATAACCTGATTAATCTTCGCCCAGTCTATTGCTGAGCAACATGTGATTAAATATTCAAAACGATTACCCATTGCTAAAATTCCTAAACAGTTTGTAATGCTTCATTAACTTGACTTCATGAGGAACGAAGGTGTAGAATCTTAGCGAATTAATTAGAATCTTAGCGAATTAATTAGAATCTTAGCGAATTAATTAGAATCTTAGCGAATTAATTAGAATCTTAGCGATTTAATTAGAATCTTAGCGAATTAATAGCTTAATGTATGGACTACAATAATTCAGCAGACGTTACGCTATCCATTTGCATTTTACAGTAGGAGATGCTAACAAATGCTACACAAAATGAACTGTATACGCAATTCAAGCTTAATATGACAAGACTTTTTATGGTATGATTATTGCATGTCGGGGCTTCTTTTATGAAAGAATATGTTCTCCTCCGAGCTTTTATAAGAGAGAGAGATAGAGTTAGAGAGAGAGAGAGAGAGAGAGAGAGAGAGAGATACAGAGCGAGAGAGAGAGAGATAGAGAGAGAGAGAGGGAGATACAGAGCGAGAGAGAGAGATACAGAGAGAGAGAGAGGGAGAGAGAGGGAGATACAGAGCGAGAGAGAGAGATACAGAGAGAGAGAGAGAGAGAGAGAGAGAGATACAGAGAGACAGAGAGAGAGAGATAGACAGAAAGACAGACAAACAAACAAATAAACACACAAAAGACAAGAAAGAAAACCAAACGACCGACAAATTGACAATCTGACCAAACGGCCGAATCCAAAAAAAAAGAGACCAAATTTCAAAGTCCTCTTCTCTTGAAGCCAAAGGACCAAGATGAACTTCAGTGAAGAGAGTGAGTCAAGCCGACTTTCTCCCTCGTCTGATTACCATCGAAGACCGAGTTGAGTGAACCATTAGAGCGGCGAGTAGAAGGAATGAATCACTGTTGAATAAGGTCTTCTCTGACACGATTTACAGGGAGGGTATTGATAAACTGAATGATGTCTTTTCTGAAACTGTCAACAGGGAAGGTATTTATAAACTGAATGATGTATTTTTTAAAATTAATTGCAGGGTGGGTATTTATAAATTTGATAATGAATTTTCTGAAAGTTATTGCAGTGAGGGTATATATAACCTGAATAATGTCTTTTCTAAAATGATTTACAGGGAGGGTCTTGATAAACTTCCGTGATGATTACTTATTGAAGGATTTTTTATGCTATTTTTTTTCTATATACATCTGAACCGAAAGAAGATTTGAAAAAAAACTGTGTGTGGGGATTATTTACTCACAAAGGCATCCGATGTTAGCATTATTTTCAATCCATGAATTATAAATTGAATAAATGAGTTCTGGGCTTTTCTCCCCTTCTGAATTTAAATACCAAATGTTAAAGCAGCTGAGATCACGTGGGCGGTGGACCCTCGACGTCACTATGGCAACAAGGGGCAAATGTTGCTGACATCATGTAACTTATACTTTCGCCAAACAGTTAATGGAATTTAAAGCAAAACAAAAACAAAACCAGAAAGTGTAGAGTTGAATAATGAATACAAAAAATAATAATAATAAAATGGGGATTCGAGAAGTCCTAGAAGATATTAAGATATTAGAAGATAAATAAGGAATGTCTTAACGAAGTGCAGAGGATGTGGTACGTGAATGATAGACTTGAACCTCGACCTCTTATAAAATCTTCATTCTCAGATTTCCCGCCAATACTAGGAAAATATACGCAACGCATGAGTTGATAGGTGTCATGAACTCCCCCCCCCCCCCCCGATTGTGACGTGGCAAAACCAATCATGATATAATCAATGTTCTCTGCCAGTGAGACCGATCATTGAGTGGCAATGTCATGTTAAGTGAGCGCTTTGACAATGACAATGAATCTGAGACGGAATAGACGCAGGAGTCATCGTAATGCATGACCTGAGATGCATGACTCCGTGACCTCTCTCGTCCGGGACGCGAGGGCAACTGACCCAACCAAGCTCGCTGCTTTTGCCGTCTTTGTGAGCTTTCCTAACCTTTCTGCATGTTCGCCCAGCCATGTAATCGGCATGGCCAAGAACGAACAAATGGCTGATAGGAATGCGCGGGCGAATAGATAGGCGACTTGTACGAGATGTGGCGATAGGGCGATGGTGTGATAATGTTCGAGGGAGGAAGAAATCTCGGAATATTTTTCGTCCTATTTGGTCGTCATTTAATTCTTGTGGAATCCCAAGTCCGCACAGTTAGAGCCTTGTTAGTCTTCTTTGTCTTGGCACCTGCGTGTCTCATAAGGCACAACCTGCTGCTACACTCCTGCAACAATAGCTTCACGCCCCATTAAGTATATAAAAAACTAGTTTCTTGCTCTATATGTCGCCCTTTCTCCCGCCCTGGACAGCCGGGGATGACCAGAGTGTGTGTGTGGAGAGAGAGGGGGACGGGAGGGGATGGAGATATGGGAAGGGAGGGGAGGGGGATATGGGAGGGGAGGGGAGGGGGATATGGGAGGGGAAGGGGAGGGGTAGGGAAGAGTTGAGAAAACGGGCAGGGGGGAGGGGGGAGATGGGGGAGGGGTAGGAGAGAGAAAGAGAGAGAGAGAGAGAGAAACAGTGGAAGGAGGGGAAGGATAGGTGAAAGATTGAAGTCGAAGGAGTTTCTATCGAACTCCACACGTCTTCATCAAAACATCAAGATACAGAACAGAACAAAAAAAAAAGAACAAAAAAAAAATCAAAGAATCATCATCGTGAGCGACACTATCCCTTCAGATCAGAACGATGAACAGAAAAGGGCTCCACGACCATAACTTCATGACCTGCCCCTCGACCACATCCTCGAAGCGAGCGAAGGTCCAAGTATCAGTCACCGCATCGGGGCGCGCGCGGAGTTGCGTCGGAAGATTTAGTGCTTCGCCGCAGGGGGTCTTTGCAACGGGAAGGGAAGACTTGCTCATTGGCTTAAGTGGGTCATGCTAAAGGTACCTTCTATAGACAGCGCTGATGCCGGCTTCGGGAGAAAGGGTTGAATGAAAGAGATGGGATGGAGAGAGAGTAGGGAAGTGCGGAAGGCTAGAAAGGAGAGAGAGAGAGAGAATATATATAGAGAGAGAGAGAGAGAGAGAGAGAGAGAGAGAGAGAGAGAGAGAGAGAGAGAGAGAGAGAGAGATACATATATATATATATATATATATACACACATATATATAAACATATATATATATACATATACACACACACACACACATACACACACATATATATATATATATATATATATATATATATACATATATATATATATATAATATAATATATATATAATGTATATATATACATATATATATATATATATATATATATATATATATATATATATATATATACATATATATATATATGTAAGAATAGATAGAGAGGGTGGGATCAAGACAAAAAGATAAAAATATAGATGGAGAGAAAGAGAGAGAGAGAGAGAGAGAGAGAGAGAGAGAGAGAGAGAGAAAGGGGGAGGAGAGAGGAAATAGATTACTTGACAGAAACAGGTTCCAGCAAGCAATGGTCCCTTGTCTGGCCTCTGGTGCCGAGCGTCAGAAAGTCGAAGCAGACAAATCTCTTCGGCTGTTGCGAGTGCCAAGAAAGACGGCCAGAAAGAGAAGGGGAAAGGGGAAGGGGGAAGGGGGAAGGGGGGAAGGGGAAGGGGAAGGGGGAGGGGAGGATTAGTGGTAAGGGGGACAGGGCCGGAGGGTTAGAGGGCACCTGAGTCTAGACTGCGACTAGCCATTCAACTGCTGAGGAGGAAACTCATGCTACTGATTTATCACCTGAGTGTGTTATGTCGGGGTCTTATCTGTGATCTAAATTTGGTCATTCATACGTGGTTTTCTTCCTCGCTTTCACTTTCACACAGCAGACAAACGCGCTGTCGTAAATACAAGTACCATTTTATCAAGCCAATACATAAATCATAAGCACACACACACACACACACACACACATACACAAACAAACAAACAAACACAAACAAATAAACACCTCAAAAAGGCCAGAGAGCCCAAAGAATAACCTGCACAACACACCTCAAGGGATAAGAGCGTACTCGTCACTTTCACTGTCGGGTATTTTTAGGCCGTGAGAGACGCCGTCTTAGAGAAGGTTGCGCGGCAGAGTTGCGTCGTGGAGGCCCTTCGTGTATGAGTGACCTCCCTCCGCCCCGTCTGACGGATGACACCCTCCCTCTCGTCGTTGTGCCTCACCACCGCGGCGGCGTCTCCTCCAGGAACCACGCCCTTCCTCTCAAAGCTCTCCCTCGTCAGGAGTTTAAAGAGTTTAGGGCGAATTTCATACGTCTTCGTCAAAACTCGAGGATGTACAGTGGAGGGGGGGGAATATGCACACCCTTTTCGATTTATTTTAATTTTACTTCGATTTCTGTGAATATGTGTATCATTCACAACTTTTGGATTAACTTCCTGGCGATCGGCCGCCTCTCTTCCCGCATTATATAACGATTTTCCTTCTTTTAATCTCACAACATTTGTACGAATACGTACCTTAATTCGCGCACAGCTTCTGCACGATCTCCCTGACGAACCGCCACGATACACGAGCTCCTTCAACCCAAACTTTACAACGACGAATGAACCTTAAATAACCAAAACATGGTTGCAGCTGCGAATCAACCATGAATATTGTAACAGTAATCCTGATGAGCATGACAAGCGCCTAACAGGATTAAACGTTGGCGCTGATCCTCGCTGAGGGAGAGACAAGGAATGTAAACACAGCCAGTGTGATTACATTAATGCGAGGAACATCGTTTTATTGCCGTCCGTTGTAAGAATCGTCTTGTTGCCATATATAGCATGGCTTTGTTTCTATTCGTCATGAGGATAGTTCTATTCCGATGAGTTATAAAAATCGTTGTATCTCTTATATGTACTGCATAGATTTTTTGTTGTTGTCATATATTATAAGGAGTTATTAATCTGTTGACATATCAGAACTCTTGTTGCCTCCCCTCTTCGCACTTCATGTTGCCGCGTGTAAACATGGCTCTATAATCTAACGATGATCAACAAATGCAAATGGCAGGTCCTTAAACCTTAGGAGGAGGGCTTAGGTAAATAAACAAATATTACTTTCACTCCACCTCTCCTTTCGCAACGCCAAGCCACCTCCTTCAGCGCGGCATTGACAAGGTGAAATGTTCATTAAGGCATTAAGGCATATTGACACGCAGATGGGCTATCACAGGGGGAGTCTGTGTGGCAGCGTGACCCATTCCCCTTAGCGTCTCGTTGCACGCTTTCCCTTGGGCCACGAACGAACTTTTTCTTTTCTTCGTGGGCGTCACAGCCTCCGACGCATCATCGGGCCCTCCCTTCTCAATCCTTTTGCCATAGGCCTACGGCGCGCACGGCCTCTGACCCTGTCTCTCTCTCTCTCTCTCTCTCTCTCTCTCTCTCTCTCTCTCTCTCTCTCTCTCTCTCTCTCTCTCTCTCTCTCTCTCTCTCTCTCTCTCTCTCTCTCTCTCTCTCTCTCTCTCTCCGTGGCCACCTTCGTTTGAACATCCTTCTGGGAAATCATACATAAAGCTTTCATCCTACAGGTTTACATTTTGTATGACACCGTGGCTAAGGCGTTAGTAATCTTATATGTGTTCGGAGATTTGTTTGAGTGGACCTGTTGTCTCTTATAAGTCTTCCATTTTATTTCTTTTCTCACTCTTTTCAAATCGGTTCTTTCGCCGATTTCGATAGCATTGCCATGGTTGAATATAACAAGTAATGTTTTTTTTTTTTTTTTTTTTTTTTTTGGTACACTCGCGTAATGGCAACACGATTGCATGCAACCACACCCGCTCATAAAACTCACGAGGTAACCAAGAGGACGAAAGAAAGGCAATCTAGATTCGAGATTTTACGATCCTTTGTTGAATTACCACAAAGAAAATGTTGCTTGCCGGACTCTGCTCACCATCCCCCCCCCCCCTTGACACTGCTCTGACCTTTGACATGAACACGCATTCAACTGACCGGAGGAGTCTAAATGAAGAGACTTATTTTACGTGGAGCAGAGAGTGTTACGTGTTTCTGCGTGACGTAATTTGTTTAAAGAACGATGCCCGGAGGTCGACTCAAACAAATGTAATAATGAAAGCACTTTCTGTATGCAACACGCAAAGGCAGTGACACGCAAAGGCATGTACTAAGGCATCAGATCACTTAAATTGTGGTCCATGTATATTAAAAAAAATACGTTCATTTCTTGCAGGCAGTTGCTAAGCTACTTTCCCCACAGGTGCCCCTTCTCCCTCCCTCCCTCCCTCTCGCCCTTCTACCTCCCTCCTTCTCACCTTTCTACCTCCCTGCCTCTTGCCTTTCTCCCCTTCTCTTCCTCTTTTGCTTCTCATTTTCTCTCCCTCTCCCTCCTACTCCCCCTTATCCCTCCCTATATCTCTTCCTCTGCCTCTCCTGCCTCCCTCCTTACCCTCCTCTCCCTCCCACTCTTCCTCTTCTCTCCCTCCATCTCCCCCGTATCCCTCCATATATCTCCCTCTCCCCCCTTCTGCCTTCTTCCCCCTCTCTCCCTCCCTCTCCCCCTTATCCCTCCCTATATCTCCCTCTCTCCCCCTTCTACCTCCCTATCTCCCCCCCCCCTCCCTCTCTCCTGAGAACCTTACACTGTGTCCAGTAAACCGACCAGTAACCTTTACCCTCGCAGCTACATAACCTCTGGACTCTCGAGTACTCAATCAGATTAGAGAAACATAACACAAAAAAAGGAAGAAGAAGGAGGAGAGAAAAAAAAACTAAACGTTGAAATAAAGAAAGTTCAAAAGGGTAGATGAATGTGAGAGATACGCCTGAGGGAAATCAATTAAGATTGCAATGAACACTGCAATACACACACAGACGCGTGGGCATAGTTATAACGTGAAAACTGATGGACTTCAGAAAAAAAAACAAAAAACAAAGTCATAATAAACCTGTCCAAAATAGAAAAATATATTCAAAGTTATCCATGGTTATCAGAATCACTGATATATAACAGATATCACGTCTACAGGTAAATATATCAAGCGTTGCAATATACAATGAAGAGACTCACAAACATAATCATAAAAGCAACCGACCTAAACAAAGACATACCGCACCTGGCCGAGAGAAGCGTGTTGAAAGTTTGAGGAAGTATGTGACCTAAGTCAAGGGGGTCAAAAGCAGTGACGTCATAATGTGGTCTGGTTTACAAGAGAAGGGCAGCGCTGAGGAGGCCCGGATGGGGCGCCAGGGGAGAAAGGGGGGGAGAAGGGGAGAAGGGGAGAGGAG
>NW_028234436.1:17637845-17640345 GCF_977035675.1 Penaeus japonicus
GACAGAGAGAGAGAGTAAACGAGAAGAAAAGAGGGGAGGTGAGAAGAGGAGAGAAGAAAATCGAAGAGAAAACGCAAAAAAATAATGATAGGACAAAAACATTTAGTACCAGAATAGAAAAAAAAAATCCGGTCCAAAATCGCCTCTAATCCACAACTCCCCCCCCCAAAAAAAAAAAAAAAAAAAAAAAAAAAATCTAAAAAAACACCAGCTCGTCTCGAGACCTAAACCAGCTGGCAGAGAACGAGATCTTACGGAATCACTATTCCACACTCTCCCCACAACACCCTTCTTTTATCTTCAAGAGAGTGTAAGTACGTGTGCAGAGATAACGGGGAGTCAGCACGGCCTACACCACGGACACCAGACTTCGGATTTCACACCAGGCCCGCCACTAATAGGCCTACGACGCTAATCGGTAGACCTTAATTGAGAAATCATCAGTTGATGGCTGGCGGGCTGGCGAGGGACGAAAGGATGGTAAAGCTTTTTTCTCGTCTTAAAGGATGGGATTATGACTCTTACGCTGCTGTGTTATGTTGGTTGTGAGTTTGGCTTTACAATGTCAGTTCTGTATATTATTTTGGTGTAAGTTATATACATGTATCATCATCATGATCACGATGGTGATAATGATATTGATAAGATGAATAATGATAATAGCAATAATGATGATATTAGTAATGATGATAATAATAGTAATAATGATGATAATAGTAATAATCATAATGATAATAATAGTAATTATGACAATAATAGTAATAATGATAATGAGAGTAATAATGATGATAATAGTAATAATAATAAAATTATTACATGACAATGAATATAATAACAATTATAATAATAAATTGATGATAATAATACCAATAATATCAATGATGATAATAATAAAAGCAGTACTGACAACAACATCAACGATAATAATGATGGTGGTAACAATCATCAGTAATAAACTGATTATCAAAGACAGAAATATATACAAAGATTATCTACATAACAATCACATTACTGTACATTACTAACATTATTATCAGTTCTGTGTATGCATTATTCCAGCTATCATATTCACTCATATTGTTATTAGAATGACTGTTGTTACAAACTATCCCTTTCAGTACCATTATGATAATTTTAGTTACCTTATATAATTATATCTTATATAATTACCATCAACTCTTTACAGCCTTAGTTGCACTCTCATTGCCCAAGGGATGCAGGAACTTTCATCTTAACATTTCACATACATCAAAAGAGCACTATCAGTACCACCAGCATCCGTGTTTTTTAAAGGGTCTACAAGTTCGACAAACTGATCGAGGAAAAACTGGTACTAACCTTTTTTTTTCTACTGCGGATATGCATTATATATGGGAGAGAAATTGATATTGCTTGATTATACAGCCATTAGTTCCATCGTCACTTTCACAGAGTTTTTTTTTCTCTCTCCTCCTCGTTTTGAAATTGATGTAAATGAGCAATGAGTTTTTTTTTCCGGTTATTCTTGTCTTTCATACTAATGCGTGTTACAACCTACCCTACGTATACCGTTCACCTCACGCCTAACGTGTTCAAAATAATGGATCAGTAATTAATTCAATACTATAATTACCAGTATCCAAAAGAGATAAAAAAAACTATACTGCACACTTGTCAACCGCCACGCAGAGAGTGTGTGAATGACAAGGCCGTATGAATGGGCAGTCTCGCAGCTCTTGTGAAGGGCAAATGTATCATCGGGTTGTCATGGTGACCTGCAACTTTGTGTGGGACGATAATGTGTTAATCACCGTAAGTGCGTTGGTGAGTGAAGGGAGGGTTAGAAAGTGAGAGTAGAAAAGTGAGTGGAAGAGTGAGAGAGAGAGAGAGAGAGAGAGAGAGAGAGAGAGAGAGAGAGAGAGAGAGAGAGAGAGAGAGAGAGAGAGAGAGAAGGAGAGATAGTAGAAAGTATATCACAACATCAAAATCCACCACAATACGACGCATAAATGATAATCAAAACACTCGCCAACCACACCAATAAGACTTCAAATGCAAAATGACCCCAAAATCCCTGTACCACCACCAATAAACTCATCAATCAACACGTGAAGATTACAACTTGTGCTGCATCGAAGTCTCCAGGCTATCTCTTCCCCCCTCCCCCCTACCCCGCTCCCCCCTGCCCACTGACCCCTTTCATTGCGACAACCAAGGTAAGTTATAGCCCTTTCTCCCTCTATCATCAACCCCCCCCACCCCACCCCCCATCTCCCTGAACCCCACCTCCTCAACCAGAGGAAATGTCTATGTGATACTGGCGACCCCAGGGGTCAGATAACATGTTTCTTCAACTACGAGTAGACGAGAACTTTCTCCACTTACGCACGTATTGTTCCGCTTTACGACAAACAGCTTTTGGTAAGTTTAGCATGATAAGTTGAGCACTTAGACGTAGCGGGTGACTTTTCTTTGCTGGCGTGGACTCTGGCGGAGTTCGGTGTATGCGTGGGAGTGACGG
>NW_028234436.1:17645345-17647845 GCF_977035675.1 Penaeus japonicus
CTCGTGATGATAACTAGGACCAGATTGTCGTACTCGCGGTTTCGTTATGAGGCGCAACAGGCGGGAGAGGATGTGGTTAAAGGGATGGATGGGAAGACCATGGGAACGTGTTGTTGTCTCCGTTACGTCACGTGGAGGAACCGAAAATGAACACGTTGATGTTCAGAGGACAGCACGTGTTTCGATCCGAGAACGTGGAGGTGTTTTCGCGAGTGGATTTTGGGATTTAGGGATTTCTCTACATGCGATAGAAGTTTAATGAACGAGTCTTTGATTATAAAATATGTTGGTACTTATGAGTGACTGAAAAATATAATAACAAAAAGAATGTAACGGTAAGAATAAATGATGATAATGATAAAAATAATAATGATAAAAAATAATTATAATGGTAATGATAATGATAATAATAATAGTAATGATAATAATAATAATAGTAATAATAATAATAGTTAATGATAATAATAATAGTAATAATAATAATAGTAATGATAATAATGTTAATAATAATAATGTTGATAATAATAATGATAATAATCATAATAATGATAATGACAATAAACATCATCAAGACTACTAATGAAATAAAACTAAATGAAGAAAGATGTTATCTAGTTGACAATTACCACTTCAATCAAAGAATTACCAGTCAACAACAAGAGATATCAAAACTACTTAATCACGGCCATAGAAAGTGACAAGTAGATTAATTCCTCACAGTTTGATTACGCTGGTATTTTTCATGCTGGAGACTTATGGCATCTGACACGCACGTTAAAAATGCGATGTTCATTTGTTTTGGTTGAGCGATTTGTTCATAGCAACAGCCGGCAGATGGACAAGAATTAAACGTTGGGGAAAAAAATAACAGGTACTTATTGTTACACGGAAGAATTTTGGTATTATTTAGTACTGTGTTTTTGCAAGAATTCGGTTAGATTTGGCTTCCTTTGTGTGTGTGTGTGTGCGTGTGTGTTTGTGGTTGTGTGTGTGTGTATATGTGTTTGTGTGTGCGTGTGTGTGTGGTTGTGTGTGTGTATATGTGTTTGTGTTTGTTTGTGTGTGTGCGTGTGTGTGTGTGTGTGTGGTTGTGTGTGTGTATATGTGTTTGTGTTTGTTTGTGTGTGTGCGTGTGTGTGTGTGTGTGTGGTTGTGTGTGTGTATATGTGTTTGTGTTTGTTTGTGTGTGTGCGTGTGTGGTTGTGTGTGTGGTTGTTTGTGTGTGTGTGTTTGTGAAAGCGTATGTGTATACAGAGATACATAGAAAGTAAATAGACAGGTAGATAGGTATATAAACAGATAGACAGATATATAGATATTTACAGGAAAATTAAGACAGTCAGGGGAAGAGAGCATATCCGCAGTTTATCTTAAAAATCTATACTGAACAGATAAACAAAGATAAGAAGAATAAAAACCAAGGTCAGTAACTTATGAACAGTTTTCGCTCGAATAAAATCGACATCGACATTTGAGATAAATAAGAATCTCAATTTAGCGGCCGACTTAATGATGGATTCTGCAACAGGGCTTTGCATGATTAAAGAAGACGGGGAAGAATTGCAAATTTAGCAGTGCAGTTTAGAAATGTCAAACTGCTTAATGATGATTTGGGAAGTGGACAATTTATTAGCGGATCAGTCTGACAGCAATGGCTGATTGATTATGTTGCTACACTTTGTTGAAAACTATGATGCAGATCTCTGTTTGTGTATTTGTTTGTCTCTCTGTCTGTCTGTCTCTATCTATCTATCTGTTTATCTATCTATCTATCTATCCATCTGTCTATCTCTATCTCTTCTCTGTTCTCTCTTTTTATCTCTTTTTATCTCTTTTTCTCTCTTTTTTTTCTCTCTCTCTCTCTCTCTCTCTCTCTCTCTCTCTCTCTCTCTCTCTCTCTCTCTCTCTCTCTCTCTCTCTCTCTCTCTCTCTCTCTCTCTCTCTCTCTCTCTCTCTCTCTCTCTCTCTCTCTCTCTCTCTCTCACTCTCTCTCTCTCTCCCACATGTGACATATAATATAATCTTCAACACATACTCAGATATGTACTTACCAACCCCTCCAAAATATACACGGCATTGCCTCACGTACCTGTTAAAGAAAAAAACGTTTATTTAATACGTTGATATAAAACTGATATCAAGCTTTAACACATTAGATACAAAAGGATTTTTTTTTCAGATACGAAACATAGATTCCGAAAGAAATCAATACAGAAAGAAATGTTTAATTATTAGGACTCATTGTAGGTATGATAATGATAATAACAATAAGAATAATGATGATGATGATAATATAGATAATGGTATTGATGATAATAACAATAAGAATGAAAGTGATAATAATGATAATGATAGTAATCCTGATACTACTACTACTAACAACAATAATAACAAACACAAATCAAACATAGATATGATAATCAAAGTAACATTGCATTGTGTGTTCAAAGTTCCATGGGATCCCCCCCCCTCCCCCCTCCCTGGTTCTCGTGTTGGCTGC
>NW_028234436.1:17652845-17655345 GCF_977035675.1 Penaeus japonicus
GGTGGTGGTGGAGATGAGGTGGTGGAGGTGGAGGCGGAGGCGGAGGTGGAGGTGAAGGTGGAGGTGGAGGAGGTGGAGGTGAAGGTGGAGGTGGTGGTGAAGGTGGAGGTGGTGGTAGTGGTGGTGAAGGTGGAGGTGGAGGAGGTGGTTGTGAAGGTGGTAATGGTTGTTGGTGAGTGTTAAGGGACGCGGGCTCTCCTTCACAACGAAATTATTATGTTAGACTTTTACAGTAGCAATTTTTCATTCATATGTCTTGTCTCATCTATGTGGACATCAATTTTCTTATTACGATTTTCCCTTTATTGCCTTTTCTGGAAAATCTATATTCATTTTATAATATATTCCTTTAAAATTTCCCAAAATCCATTCCCTACGTGTCTCAACATGCATTTCCATTTAGACATTAGCATAAGTAGTTGTCATCTTCCACGTCTTAGATATAAAGAATTCAAAATTAGATTATTTCATTTTTAAAATTTTCTTGTGCAGAACAAAAGAGCGACATCGGTTTCATCAATTCCTTCTCTCTTCGCATACTCTACCTCCTTCTTCAACTTCTTCCTCCACACCTCCTTCATTCTCCACCTTTTCTTTTTCCCTCACTTTCTCCTTCTCTTCTATCTCCTCCTTCACTTTCTTCCCTCGGCTTTTCCTTCTCACGTCTCCCTTTGCCCTTCCTTCTCCTCATTCTCCGTCTCCTCCTTCACCCCCTTGTCCTCCTCCTCCTCCTCCTTCACCCCCTCTTCCTCCTCCTTCTCCTCCTTCACCTCCTCCTCTTTCTTCTTCTTCTCCTCCTCCTCCTCCTCCTCCTCCTCCTCCTTGTCCTCCTCCTCCTCCTTCACCCCCTCTTCCTCCTCCTTCTCCTCCCCCCCTCCTTCACCTCCTCTTCCTCCTCCTTCTCCTCCTCCTCCTCCTCCTCCTTCACCCCCTCTTCCTCCTCTTCCTCCTCCTTCTCCTTCACCTCCTCTTCCTCCTCCTTCTTCTTCACCCCCTCTTCCTCTTCCTTGTCCTCCTCCTCCTCCTCCTCCTCCTTCACCCTCCTTTCCTTCCTTCTATGACAGGTGTACACACGACCCAACACCTGGGGTCGGGTCGGCTTCAATATTATATAGGTCAGCTGAAACACATACTTTCTAATGCGTTCACAAGCTTCTACGGAAAACACCTACATAACCCTTTCGATTCTCCCTGCCGTCTGCGATACACGTGTATGTTAATTTCACCGGAGACAAAAAAAAAGAGTTAGAGAGAGATAGAGGGGGGGGGAGATAATGAGAGAGAAAGAAAGAGATAAAGAGAGAGAGAGAGAGAGAGAGAGAGAGAGAGAGAGAGAGAGAGAGAGAGAGAGAGAGAGAGAGAGAGAGAGAGAGAGAGAGAGAGAGAGAGAGAGAGAGAGAGAGAGAAAGAGAGAGAGAAAGAGAGAGAGAGAGAGAGAGAGAAAACATAGATGCTAATCTCGAAATTCTCCGTACAAGGAAGAGAGTTGTTCTGTTGGTACTGTTCCAAGGAAGCTATGGCTCGCGTGGAGGGGGGAGGGGGAAGGGGGAGATATGAGGGGATGGGGAGGTAAAGGGAGGAGGGGAAGTGGGGAGAGACGAGGGGAAGGAGAGGTGGAGGAGGATCTAGAGAGACGAGAAAAGAGGAAGGGGTGAGGAAACGGGGGCTGGTGGGGGGAGGGCTACGGGTTGGGAGGGGAGGCAAAGGGTCGAGGGGTACGGGGGGGGGGAGGTGAAGAGGAGAGGCAAGGGTCTAGGGGCGAGGGGTAGTAGGGGCAGAGGGGTAAGGATGGGGAGATAAAGTGAAGGGGTCAGATACATCACGTGGAAAAGGTGAAGGTGGAGGTAGAGGGGAGGTGGAGGGGAAGAAAACGAGAGAAGATGAAGTTAATGAAGTATCTAATGCCTTCTCGACCAAAATAAATACATAAAACAAACAAACAAATAAAAAAAAATACACAAAACAAAACAAATAACACCCATAAGATAACCCCCTATAAAAGGAACAACCCCCCCCCCCCCGTAAAAAAAAAAAGAAGAAACCCCCGAACAAAGTCCCAAGAGACCCCAAAGGAAAGGGACATGTCGAGCTTAAGCCAAAACCAAGAGATCGAGACGAGTAGAAACCCGCGCGCGGTAAAGAAGTAATGGGATACGATCTAGGCAAGGGACCGGTGGCGTGGTATGAATGGGCAGCAACTTATTCCAGACCGCAATGAATGGGCTGTTGGAACTGTCAGACTTGGGAATGAATGGGCCCCATAGATTTCAGCAGACCGAATGGGTTTGGTCTGGGGAGAGGATCTGACTTCTAGCGGGCACGTGTGGTCTGTTTAGGGCATTAGAATGTTATGTTGGATTACAGTCTTTATGATGAATGGAATGAATGGGGAATCTATGAGATCGGAGGAGATTGAATGAATTATTGTATGTGCCTTTCTAAGGGCGTGTGTATTTCTGGATACTAAGTCATGTTTTATTGGTTTATGATAAATCAATAT
>NW_028234436.1:17660345-17662845 GCF_977035675.1 Penaeus japonicus
CGGGTTGAGGTATGTGAAATCTGCCCCTCCCCCACCATGCCAGGTCAAACTAGTTCACACTAACAACGTTTCACAGAAAGCAACTTCTGCCATTCGTCATACTGCACCGACAAGCATCAAAGCTTTCACTAATCCAGCGCAAAGAATTTACATATAGGCTTCCTATCTCACACAATTTTAATTTAATAAAAAAAAAAGATGTTCACAGGCCTTCATATTCACTTTATCATATCCCTTTCTCTACCTTTTTTCATAAAATCCAAATCCAAGACATCCTCAAAAGAAATATATCGTCCCCCATCGTTAAAAAAGAATCAGCTGAAGATTTAGAAGAAGAAGAAGAAGAAAGAAAAAAAGATGTCTTGTCTCGAAGCTCTCTAATCAGTCCCGCTTTCAGCTGGTGACGTCACACTCATCAACCCCTCGCCTGGCCTGGCCGCTTCCTTCCTGCCTCTCTCTCTCTGCCTCGTTGTGATACAGGTAGACATGGGCGCCGTGAGGGTTTACTCGTATTGAGGTGTAGAGTATGGTTAAATGTATGATACCCCGTTGCATGTACATATATATATATGTTGATGAGAGAGAGGAAGAGAGAGAGAGAGGGGGAGGGGAGAGAGAGAGAGAGAGAGAGAGAGAGAGAGAGGGAGGGAGGGAGGAGGGAGGGAGGGAGGGAGGAGGGGGGGAGGGAGGGAGGGAGGGAGGGAGGGAGAGAGGGAGGGGAGGGAGGGAGAGAGAGAGAGAGAGAGAGAGAGAGAGAGAGAGAGAGAGAGAGAGACAGACAGACAGACAGAGAGAGAGAGAGAGAGAGAGGGATAGACAGACAGACAGACAGAGAGAGAGAGAGAGAGAGAGCAACAGAGTCAAAGAATCAGAGACAGAAAAAACAACAACAGAGAAACAGAGAGAAAGAGAAACAAAGAAACAAAGAAACAGAGAGAGATAGAGAGAGACTGAGGCAGAGAAACAAAGAAACAGAGAGAGAGAGAGAGAGACAGAGAAACAGAAACAGAGAGAGACAAAGACAGAGCCAGATATAAAAAAAACAGCGAAAGAAATTGAAACGAAGAAAAAAGAAAAACACCACAGACAGACAAAATTGACAAAGACAACAGCCAACACTCAAAACACACCCTTAAAATCCCTGATCCCACCCAGACAGGATCCCTCGCCGACACAGCGTCCCTGAGGATGTCCTCGTGGGTGCAGGGGAGGGAGGGAGGGTAGAGAGACGGGGGAGAGAGAGAGGGGTAGAGACAGGGGGAGGGAAGGAGGGGTACAGACAGGGGGGAGGGAGGGGTAGAGAGAGGGGGGAGGGAGGTAGAGAGAGGGGGGAGGGGGAGAGAGAGGGGGGAGGGAGGGAGAGAGAAGGGGGAGGTAGAGAGAGAGAGGGGAGGGAGGGAGGGGTAGAGAGAGAGGGGAGGGAGGGAGGGGTAGAGAGAGGGGAGAGAGAGGGAGGGGTAGAGACAGGGGGGAGAAGGAAGGGAAGAGAGAGAGGGGAGGGAGGGGTAGAGAGAGAGGGGAGGGAGGGGTAGAGACTGGGGGGAGGGAGGGGTAAGGAAGACGCCGTAGTGGTGCTGTCTTCGTGCGCGTAGCGTACGCTAGCTTCTTTGGTATGGAGGTTAGGAGCTGGACTCTCGGCGCCTCCCCCCGCTGGCGTGGGACGCTCCCAGGGGTTCCTTCTTTTACTCCGCTCTTGTCTTCGTTACTCTTCGCTTCGTTGCTTGCGGGCCTGGACTCGCCCGGTCGAGTGTCGCGCCGCGGTGTCTCGGGCGGTGCCGGGTCCGCGCGCTGGGCGTTCTGGGACTTCTCTGCTGGCGCGCTCGTGCCTGCCGCGCCCGTGGGCCGCTGTCTTGACGCCCCCGTTTGGTCTGGCCGTTCCTCCATCCGCCTAGGTCTTTAAGGTGTCGCAGCTGGGGGGGGCGGTCGGGCGCCAATTACCCATCCACAGAGAGAGTCACTACGCAGCAGCCCGTCCCCCCCCCGATATATTTTGTTGGTGGGTGGATGGAGGGCTGAATGGAGGGCATCGGCATGAAGGACGTGGGGGGGGGAGGGTAGCTGGAGATCAGGGATTGGATCATAGCTGAGCTAGCATAAAGAGAGTAACGGCATCTCAGCGCACAGCACGAGCTCGCGCGCTCGCGAACGTAAAAGCTCTCGCCGCACGATAAGGGGAGGAGAGCTAAAAGACAAGATCGATCAATGGCTGCGCACGCACGCACTAACGCCAGCTCCGCGCGCGCGCGAGAAGAGATCACACGCACTCCCCCCCGCTCGCAGATAGATACACAAGCGCGCCCCACGCTCGTTCGGGAGCGATCATAGCAATCTCTAAACAGGCGCGATCCACCCACGAACGCTCGAGACGAAAGCGAGCGCGTGTGGGCGGGCGCTCATCATCGCACGACACCTCTCACGCAAGCTAGAACTACTCACGCCTCGCGAGTGCGCGAGCGCGCCTCAGCGCCGCGCTAGCGCGGGTGGGGGGGAAGGCTGCAGT
>NW_028234436.1:17690068-17712568 GCF_977035675.1 Penaeus japonicus
CATGCGATTGCCGGCTTCGCAAAGCATCGAAGTCTCAGTTGCGGTAATCATGGCACAGTATGAGGGGTGCTCCTGGTCGTTATACAACTTCGTTCGAGACGTATGTGAGTAAAACGATCGCCTCACGAATATTTGTTATGAACACGGTCTTGTCCATCGTGAAAAGAACTGCGGCCTTTGAACTTGAAACTTTCAAGGTATCCCCAAATTCTGAATGTCGACTTTAGGTTAGTTAGCCTACGTTAAGACGTCATAACGTTTTTCGTTACGTCACAGCTTCCTATGGTGTTATTTTTTGTCGTAGAGACACCTGTTTCTACATGGAAATACTCAAATACGATACGAAGAGCGTGTATTTTTTTTTTCTTTTTTTTTCTTCTTTTTTTTAATTCGCAATACGTAATGAGTTATCAAGGCTGTAAGAAGCATGTTTGCGCGACGTCCACCTTTTGAAGAACAATTTAACAAGGAGCATATTTTATATTTGATGTACCTTGAAATGTACTTATATCGTAATGAATTTCATTAATGCTTTTATATAATTTAATGTATATAAATATGTTCATATCCCTATATTCAAAAATCTAAAATGTCTTATCTTTATAAATTTAATTGATGCTTTTCTGAAATTCTCTCTCCCTCTCTCTCTCTCTCTCTCTCTCTTTCTCTTCTCTTCTCTCTCTCTCTCTCTCTCTCTCTCTCTCTCTTCTCTCTGGATTCGCCTCCCTCCCTCTCTCAGCCACTCATTCTCCCACTCCTCTCCTCTTCCCCCTTTTCTCCCTCTCTCTCTCTCTCTCTCTCTCTCTCTCTCTCTCTCTCTCTCACTCTCTCTCTGCCTCTGTGTCTCTCTCCCTCTCTGTCTCTGTGTCTCTCTCTCTATCTTTTTCTATGTCTCTCTCTCTATCTCTTTCTATGTCTCTCTCGCTTTCTCTCTCTCTCTCTCTCTCTCTCTCTCTCTCTCTCTCTCTCTCTCTCTCTCTCTCTCTCTCTCTCTCTCTCTCTCTCTCTCTCTCTCGTAGATCTATTCTCTCTCTCCAGTGTTTTCTCTCTCTCTCTCTCTCTCTCTCTCTTTGTTTCTCTCTTCTTTCTCTCCATTTCTCTCTAAGTCTCTCTCCATCTCTCTATGTCTCGCCTCCTCTCTCCTCACTGTCTCAGTCCCTGTCTCTCTCGATCCTCTCTCTCTCTCCATCTTCTCTCTCTCTCTCTCTCTCTCTCTCTCTCTCTCACACGTCTCCTCTCTCTCTCTCTTCTAATATCCGTTTCTCTCTCTCTTTCTCTCTCTCTCTCTATCCCTCTCTCTTCTATCTCTCGCTCTCTCTCTCTCCTTCTCCTCTCTCTCCACCAGTCTCTCTCTCTCTCTTCCTTCCTCCTCTCTCTCTCTTCCTTCCTACTCTCTCTCTCTCTCTCTCTCCTCTTCCCTCTCCACCTCTCTCTCTCTCTCCCTCCTCTCTCTCCTCACTCTCTCTCTCTCTCTCTATCGCACAAGTATCCGGCCACACAAATGTAGAGCGAACATTCCCAAAAATCTCTCCTCTCTCGCTCCCGTCAGCACAGCGAACCTCTCAATAGTGGGCTCTCTCTCTCTCTCTCTCTCTCTCTGTGTGTGTGTGTGTGTGTGTGTGTGTGTGTGTGTGTCTCTCTCTCTCTCTCTCTCTCTGTCTCTCTCACTCTCTCTGAGAGCAGTTGTTATAACCACTCGATGCCCTGGTTGTGATCCGGTGGATAAGTGTAAGCCACCCACTGCTGCCATCAGTTGTAAACCACCAGTGCCACAGTTGTAACCCACCACTGAGAGCAGTTGTTATAACCACTCGATGCCCTGGTTGTAGGTCGGTGGAAAAGAGACAGACGTTCACGTGCCATGGTCTTTATTGTGGACTGTTAATACACCAGATTCTGGCCAAAGGCCAGAGGTCAGAGCTGTTCGCTCTTGTCTGTCTGTCTGACCTCTCTGTCCTGATCTGTCTCTCTGGGTTCCTTCTGTGTCCTTCTTAAATACAAATTCTCAATCACTTTCTACGCCTCGGGCCTTCTGGTAACAAACGCAGCTGTCTAGAAATGTTGGACTTCCAAGGCGGAAACGAACACAGGAGACAGGAAGCATCAGGTCAAAACACACTGCCATCGAAATTGCATTGAATTAAGTAGACATACATGATCAATGTCTTGGGTCACATAATATCAATATCAGTGCCTTACATCGGTCGGACCACGCTACTAAACGGCCCCCGTCGTATCTTAGAGAAATAACCAGGCTTTAACTACTACGATCTAGCTAAAATCAATGTCTCCACCCTACAAGTGGGCTTCTGGTCATTGGAGGCTATCTGCACCAGACTTCGCAGGTAGCTGTGACATCCAACCATAAGCTAAAACACTATCGAATTCATTGGCCGACACAGCGGCACCAATGGGCACTAATCAGTGGCCCTAGTAAGCATGTAACATGTATGATACGAGAAACGATTCAATAACTGCAGTGTAAGAGTAGGCACTTAGACTGGCCTCATGACAACATAAAATGGGTGACTGCAGTGAACAGGTGGGCCCTAAGAGATGGCTCCAAAAACATACATATACCATAAAAATACAAGAATACAATACATACAGTAATATAAGTTGGCTGTGAGTATAGAGAAACATTATGTGTGAGAAAGTAATTAAAGCAAAGGTGTGATTGCTACAGCGAAATGAGGGGATAGTGACAACATAACGTGACAAGCTTGCATAGTCAGTGAAATTAGGAAATGACTCGAGTGAGCATAGGCTAGAACTTGCAAATTACGAAAAGAGCACATAGAACTTAAAGGATTCATAAAAGTGTGGTAGGATCACATTATTCCAGAACAAAAATCTCACTATGACTTCATGAGATATAGTAGTTGAAAGGTGGCAGTGCATTTGAGAATACATACATAAAATATTTTGTATCACGACTGGTGGTGTCAGTGCACCGAGAGTGGGAGTTGGACAGTGGCTAACCTCTGGGGCAAGCAATTCAAACACCACCACAACTTATGGGTAACAGGCAAACTAGTTACGGCAGTCAGGCGTAACTGGCGCGATGCCCTGTACCTGAAAGGTGCGGTTGGGTTGACTTTGCCATGCACCCAAATACTGTACCACTCAACCACCGTTCTACCTTGGTGAAAACATGCACCAACACAACACACTAGGTATACAGGGGGAGAGCGGGTTACATATATATGAAACGTGCTGGAAATCTTTTTGACTGCTGGAGGGGAGGGGGGTGGGTACCACATAAAAACAACCTGCGTGCTCCTTGCAGGGCTTAAGCTAGCCATACACCTGCAGATTTGATCGCTCATGACCAACAGATATAGAATGCGAGAGATGAAATCTGCCGCTCTACTCGCCACTAACTGCGCAGACTAAATCGCTCAGATATCCAACTCCACCTCCAGTGTGTGTTCAGCAGTGGTGGCAGGCGCACCTGGGCAAACCAACCCCCCCCCCCAAAAAAAAAGTTAGATTTTCTAACTTTTGCATGTTCTTTTCTAAAAGCATTCCTCAAGTTTGCTATTTTCTTCTTTACAAAAGATACATCACAGTCAGGGTTTACTGTTTGACAAAAAGTTAAAAGACTTTTGTAGGCTGAATCTCGTTTGTCACGATTTGAATACTCTGGGGATTTTACTTGCCATAAGCACGTATGTGTTTTATAGATTTCAATGAATTCTGTTATAAAATCTGTATTCGTAAAACGAGCGTCAGATACACAAACCATGGTGACACCGCTCAGGGTACAACCTATCTCTCCTGCTGTCAGCCACACACTGAACTATTCAACCTGTGGAAGGAAAGAACTCTCGCATTTATCCATAGACTCAGCGATAAAATCTGTACGGGGGTAAAAACTTCCAACATGATGGAAGATCAAAATGAGCGATTTGATGTGCGAGGTTTTATCTTTATCGCCCCATACACAGGCAGATATTTAGGAGATTTGGTCCGTAGCGATCAAATCTGCAGGTGTATGGCTAGCTTTACTGAAGCGACATGCCTCTTGCATGGCTACCTGAATAACATGCGTGCCTTGCGCACGGCTTACTGATGCGACATGCCTCTTGCATGGCTACCTGAATGACATGCATGCCTTGCGCACGGCTTACTGTTGCGACTTGCATGGCTACCTGAATAACATGTGTGCCTTGCGCACGGCTTACTGAAGCGACATGCAACAACAATAATAACACTTTGCAACTGCCAAGAGGAGAAGAAACAAAGAAGAAATCAGAATTAAGTAATAAGTGCAAGCTCAAGAGATGCAGGTTTACAAGATACAGAGAAAATACGAAGAAGAGTAGCACTTGTCAACGAGAAAAGTAATAACAGGCGTACTTTAGCGAGTGGCGATAAGTTAAATTGATAGATAAAAATCTGGCAATACTGATCACCAGCACAGATTCGGAAGGAAAGTGAAAACTATTAAGAATTTACATGGTTTAAATACAATATCACTTCTCCTTCGATAAATGTACTCAAGCATGGAAAATCTTTTTAAGGTTCACTTTCAAAACAAATATTTTGGAGAGGAACAGTCAATAAAATGTCTCCAGAATACATTATCCGAAGTTGCAAGATGCAGAAAAATACGAATAGCAATAGCACGTGTCGATGAAAAAGTACAAAAATAACAGAAGATAAGAATAAGACAACACTGATCGCCAGTACAGATTCAGAATGAAAGTGAAAGCTATCAAGAATTTACAGTCTAAATACAATATCGGGTCCTTTTCGATAATCGTAATCGAACATGTAAAATCTTGTAAAGGTTCGCTTTCAAAATAAATATTTTGGAGAGTAAATTCAGAAGAAAAAAAATTCTCCAAATTACCTTGTCCGAATAAGGGAAATATAGATAAAACAAGAGGAGTTATTTTATGACAAAAGGGAAGTAAAACATTGACACTGCCTTTTCACACGGACAGGTCATGAGGGGGAGGTGTGAGATGTCGGCACGTGCGAAGAAACTGAGCAAAGAAACATTACATACCATATGAAAATATCTGATTTTCAGCATTTGTATAGCAAACAGAACTTCAGAATATTCTGGCCATTCTTCACATAAGATTAAATAAAGAAGAAATTCAGTAGGCCGTCAGGGAGGCCGTTATAACGGGATCATCAAGGCGAGATGAGGAAACGGGAAGAGAAGGTGTGAACGATTAATTCGTTCACACCTAAGCGTAAGAGAGGGAAGGCGATGCGCACAGGTATTTCACAACAGAAAATACAGAGTAACAATCATGAGAAAATAAAACAAATCACAGCATAGAAAATTCCTAAATCCTAACGAAATCTAACGAAAAGAGCCTGGGTTTCTCTAACTTACGGGATTTTTTGATGTCTCGATGTCAACATGTAGATGGGCGTCTGCGGGTGGGTCGTAGGTAGTGCGACCATCTGTTGCCTTTTCTGCTTGTGATAGAGACTTCGTGACCTGGAGGTTGGGGCGCCCAAAATGCCCAAAATCCGCGGTGGGCAGTCTTGGGTTGCCATGAAAGATGGGTGTCGACGTGTAGGAAGTTACTTAGCATGGACAGGTCGGCTGCTATGGGCGGTGGTGTTTGTCAGGACAGGTAGAACAGGGCAGGCAGGCGGGCGGGCAAAGTTCTTACTGTGGTGTGGACGGACAGGCAAAGTTCTTACTGTGGTGTGGGCGGGCGGGCAAAGTTCTTCTGTGGTGTTGGCGGGAACTTCAACGTATTCTCTCGATTCTTCTCAATATCAGTGGTAACGTTTTCGGCGTAGCGGCTTCTTCAGAGTTGTGAGTCCGATACCAGCAAAATCGTGGCACCCACCGGCTGGCCACCAGTTGTAACCCACCACTGAGAGCAGTTGTTATAACCACTCGATGCCCTGGTTGTGATCCGGTGGATAAGAGACAGATGTTCACGTGCCATGGTCTTTATTGTGGACTGTTAATACACCAGATTCTGGCCAAAGGCCAGAGGTCAGAGCTGTTCGCTCTTGTCTGTCTGACCTCTCTGTCCTGATCTGTGTCCTGGGTTCCTTCTGTCTCCTTCTTAAATACAAATTCTCAATCACTTTCTACGCCTCGGGCCTTCCAGTAACAAATGCAGCTGTCTAGAAAGTTGGTGTTCCAAGGCGGAAACGAACACAGGAGACAGGAAGTGTCAGTTTTAAACAGACTGCCATCAATATTGCATTGAATTAAGTAGACATACATGATCAATGTCTTGGGTCACATAATATCAGTATCAGTGCCTTACACTCTCTCTCTCTCTCTCTTTCTCTCCATCTCTCTTTCTCTTTCTGTCCCTCTCTCTCTCTCTCTCAGTAAACCACCAGTGCCATCGGTTGTAAACGACCAGCTGGCACTAGTTATAACCAGCTTGCTGGCCACAGTTGTAACCCACCACTGAGAGCAGTTGTTATAACCACTCGATGCCCTGGTTGTGATCCAGTGGATAAGAGACAGACGTTCACGTGCGATGGTCTTTATTGAGGACTGTTAATACACCAGACTCCGGCCAAGGCCAGGGGCCGAAGGTCAGACCTGTTCACTCTTGTGTGTCTGTCTGACCTCTCTGTCCTGATCTCACTGTCCTGATCCTTACATGTCCTTAAGTACCAATCTTCGGTCACTTTCTACGCCTCGGGCCATTTGACCAATGGAAGCAGACTATTGCATGCTACACAGCAATGAAAATACACTTACTACCAAATAGTAATGAAGATGAGAAGGAGGGAGATGTCTATAGATTCCTCCTGCTATAATATATAAAATGTACTTGGGTCAATGAAGAGGTTTTCATGGTGCTTCCGGTTTGGTACACGTGTGGGTGTGTCAGCTGTGACCAGGTGAAGGTCGTGGCAGGAAGCAGGCGTCGGTCAGTACTTCCGCTAGTCGCTAGGGAACAGTGTCTTAAGGAACTATTATTACAAAGACTGCATTACAATCAAATAAAAGTAATAGTCAGTCCGAAAATCAGTGGCTTACACTGTCTCTTTCTCTCTCTCTCTACCTCTCCCTCTCTCCCTCTCCCTCTCCCTCTCTCCCTCCCTCCCTCACTTTCTCTCTCTCTCACTCTCTGTCTCTCTCTCTCACTTCCTCCTATCTCTCTCTCTCTCTCACTTCCTCCTATCTCTCTCTCTCTCTCTCTCTCTCTCTCTCTCTCTCTCTCTCTCTCTCTCTCTCTCTCTCTCTCTCTCTCTCTCTCTCTCTCTCTCTCTCTCTCTCTCTCTCTGCCTCTTGAAATTTAATGGGGGTCCTGTGACCTGACGCTTTTCCGAGGGTCACTTAGCGGGGGTGGGGGGTGGAATGGAGCGTGGCGTGGGGGGCGGGGATACGCGGCGTGTATGAGGGGCAAGGGGGGGGGGATCAGTTAGTATTCCTTAAAATACTAACGAACTTTCATACTCGTGTCCTTTACATACATGGTTAGTTGTAGAATTATAGCATTCGATAATACAAACGAATGATTAAAGAATGGGAGAAAAAAAAAATGTAGCATTATAGAAAAAATTAAAACACAAAATTACTTTCTTTAAAGTTGTTTTACGGCAAAATATACAATACATTTACCGCAGTAATTAAATGAATAGTTCGATCACCGATAAGAATGTCTATCCCACCCTCTCTCTTTCCTATCCCCTCGCTCTCTCTCTCTCTCTCCTATCCGCTCCCTCTCTCTCTCTCTCTCTCCTTTTTCTCTTTATCCTCTCTTTATCTATCCCACCCTCTCTCTCTCTCCTTTTTCTCTTTATCCTCTCTCTCTCTCTCGTCTCTGTCTCTCCTCTCTCTTATCTCTCTCTATCCCCCCCCCCCTCTATCCTAGCTTTCTTTCTCTCTCTCTCTCTCTTGCTCTTTTTACTCTTTCTCTCTCTCTCCTGTCTCACTTTCTCTATCTCTCCTCTCTCTCCTCACTCTCCATCTCTCTGGCCAACATATTTTTAATATTAAATAATTCTAAAGCATCTGGCCAACATATTTTTTACTTAAAATAATTCTAAAGTTGCGACATTTTTTATTTTGATATATTCTTTTCAGAAAGCCGTTCAAGATGGGCATAAAGAAGGTCCGGATGAATCTGGGGATAAGGTAATATCTTATTTTATTACGTGTATATTTACATATATAGATAAATATATAATTAAATACCTATATCTCTCTCCACCCCTCTCCTCTCCAACCCACCCTCTTCTATATCCTCCCTCTCTCTCTTTCTTTCTCTCTCTGCTCTCTCTATGTCCTCTCTCTCTCTCTCTTCTCTCTCTCTCCTATCCCCTCTCTCTTCTATCTGCATTTTCTCTTTATCCTCTCTCACTCTCTCTCTTGTCTCTGTTTCTCCTCTCTCTCCATTCCCCCCTCCCCCCTCTATCCAATCTTTCTTTCTCTCTCACTCTCCTCTCTCTCTATCTCTCCACTCGCTCTCGCTCCTCTCTCCCCCCCTCTCTTCTCTCTCTCTCCTCTCTCGTTCTTTACTCTCTCTCTCTCTCTCTTTGTTTCTCCTTTCTCTATCTCTCCTCTTTCTCTTTCTCTATCTCTCCTCTCTTTCCTTCTATCTCTCTGGCCAAGATATTTTTTTTTATTTTTAAATAATTCTAAAGAATCTTGCCAACATATTTTTTACTAAAGATAATTTTAAAGTTGTGACATATTTCTATTTTGATATATTGTTTTCAGAAAGCCAAGAAAAGTATGGCTGAAACCGCTCGGATGAGGCACAAAACTGATGACAAGACCAAGGAGACATTGGTAATATTAATTAATATCTCTCTCCTCTCTCTCTCTCTCTCTCTCTCTCTCCTCTCTCCTCTCTCCTCTCTCCTCTCTCCTCTCTCCTCTCTCCTCTCTCCTCTCTCCTCTCTCCTCTCTCTCTCTCCTCTCTCCCTCTTCTCTCTCTCCTCTCTCCCTCTTCTCTCTCTCTCCTCTCTCTCCTCTCTCTCTCTCTCTTCTCTCCTCTCTCTCTCTCCTTCCTCTCTCTCTCTCCTCTCTCTCTCTCTCTCTCTACGCTCTCTCCTTCTCTCTCTCTCTCTCTCCTCTTCTCTCTCTCTCTCTCTCTCTCTCTCTCTCTCTCTCTCTTTCTCTTTCTCTCTTTACCTTCCTTCCTCTCTCTCTCTCTTCTCTTCTCTCTCTTTCTCTTTCGTCTCTCTCTTTCTCTCTTTTCTTCTCTCTCTCTCTTTCTTTCTCTCTCTCCTCTCTCTCCTCTCTCTCTTTCTCTCTCTCTTTCTCTTTCCCCCTCTCTCTCTCTCTCTCTCTCCTCTCTCTCTCTCTCTCTCTCTCTCTCTCTCTCTCTCTCTCTCTCTCTCTCTCTCTCTCTCTCTCTCTCTCTTTCACCCCCCCCCTCTCTCTCTCTCTCTCTCTCTCTCTCTCTCTCTCTCTCTCTCTCTCTCTCTCTCTCTCTCTCTCTCTCTCTCTCTCTCTCTCTCTCTCTCTCTCTCTCTCTCTCTCTCCTCTCTCTCTCTCTCTCTCTCTCTCTCTCTCCCCCCCCCCCCTCTCTCTCTCTCTCTCTCTCTCTCTCTCTCTCTCTCTCTCTCTCTCTCTCTCTCTCTCTCTCTCTCTCTCTCTCTCTATACATAGGTCACCACCATCCACATGTTATATTCATACAAGAAGCTTTTGTAGGTGGCCACATGCCCGGGGAAGATGCCCCTCCACTCCCAGGCTACATCCCTTATGTCCATTACGCCAGAAACGGCCTCGTGAGCTACATTCATTCTTCAATAACCCATATACTCCTGCGCTACTCTACTGATAACGACATGACATTCCAGCTCTTTGAAGTCACTGTGGGTGATGGGAAGCTGCGGCTCTGCAACGTCTACTCTGCACCTGGAAGGATCAACCTCCCTGCTCTCCCTACTGCTCCTTCTCATGGCATAGTTTATATGGGTGACTTTAATGCCCGCCACCCTGCCTTAGGTGATCTCTCCCCCACGCCGAACCGTAGTGGATTGCCTCTCCTTGAATATATCCGTCGCCACCACCTCACTCACTGGCCCACTGGGGGCGCCACACACATCCGAGGAGGCACGCTTGACCACATCATCACTTCCGGCTTGGTGGCGTCGCAAGTCAAGTGTTTCTCCATCCAGGCTCTCTTCTCTGACCACATCGCTCTTGGCCTTCAGTATACACTGCCAGTTGGACCTTCCCTTCCTCAGACTCGCCTCCGCATCACTATCCCTCCAAAGTACTGCCCCAACTATGTCTCCTACATCTCCAGTCTTCTATCAACATTTGATTTCCAGTCACCAGACAGACTATACTCCTCCTTGGTTGACTCTACACACAACTTTTACACCTTTTATGTGACACGACCACATGTAAAACGACATCTTGAGACCCAGGCCTGGACGCTGGATCAACGTATTCTTCTGGCAGAAAGGAAGACAGTGGAAGATGGACGCGCTTTCCAGAAGCAACCAACACCTGCTCTCCTCCACCAGTACCAGGCGTCCAGAGATGATCTCGTTGGTCTTCAGCAGTGTGTTCATACTGAGTCTTGGAGGAAGTATACTGATAGCATAAATCATCAGACCAGTGTCGGCTCCATGTGGCATTTGATTAACAGAGTCATCAAGAGGAAACCCCCAAGCGCTTTCCACCATAGCCCCACCCAATATGCACAGGACTTGATAAATACCTGGTCTGAGCAGGCACAGGCATGCAATCTTCCCATTCATATTCAAGAGGCTCTCTCCACTCACAGGAACACTCGCAGTTTGCGCCTAATGACTGCATTACTACGAGCGGATGAAGAAGACAACTTGCTTATCACGGAAGACGAACTGCGCCGTGCTCTCGCCAGGGGTAAGTCAACGGCACCCGGGGATGATGGTGTCACCTACCAAGTCCTCCGCCTCCTCGTCAAAGTCCCTGGTAATCCTTTGCTGCAGTTGTACAATCTTTGCTTCATCAGGGGTTATGTGCCCCTTGCGTGGACTTCAAGTACTGTTGTGCCCATCCCCAAGCCTGGTACAAACAAGTTCAGGCCAATCTCATTGACCTCCTGTTTCTGTAAAGTGCTTGAACGTATATTCCTCACCCGCCTCATGTTCCGACTCCAAGACAAGTTATCTCCGCGGCTGTATGGTTTCCTGCCACAGAGGAGTACCCACCACTGCCTGATGGACCTGTACGCCCGCCTCTCCCGCACCAGTGTGGTAGCATTTCTTGACCTCAAGAGTGCCTTTGACATTGCCAACAGAGAGGTTATTCTTGACCAGCTAGTTGATTTTGGTGTCCAAGGAAATCTTCTTCAGTGGATCCGTGGTTATCTCAGCAACAGGACCTCACGTGTGATTTTTAAAGGCGCATGTAGTGAGTACAAGGAGTTCGAACTTGGTACTCCACAGGGAGGGGTTTTAAGTCCCTTCTTATTCAATGTACTGATGCACCGCTTGCTGACTCTTCTTCCCGAAACTCTCGGCACAACTGTCACCTGCTACGCCGATGACATTTGTGTACATTCCACCTCTGCTGCCGATCTTCAGCGCTTCCTTCAATCGTTCTATGAGTCGTCCTCCGCCTGCGGCCTTGTCCTCTCCCCAGATAAGAGTAGAGTGTTCTCTCCCCGGGGCCCCAGAACACTTCCTGTATTCACTGTGGGACACAGTGTTGTCCCACCTTGCACACAGTACATGTACCTGGGAACGCCAGTGCACATCTCTCCAGCCATACCTGCTCGGCAGCGCGTCCATCCTATCATCCAAGATCTCATCCACCGTCTAGAACGACGCTTTCTCCCCTTCAAGTGGCTTACCAACAATGTCGCTGGTGTCTCCATTCCCTTAGCTAAGACCATCTACATTGCATTCATCCGGTCAGTCATAGACTATCTCTCTCCAGCCCTCAGTCAGCTTTCTCAGACCACCTTACAGCCCTTAGAAAAATTCCAGAATAAAGTGCTGCGGTACATTCTTGGGTGTCCCACCTCCACTAGAATAGTGAACATGTTGACTGAACTGAACCTTCCTTCAGTTGTGGAGAGAATACGTGCCAACGTTTCCTGCATCAGCGTCAAGTGTCTGCTCTCTCCCCATACTGCTCCACACTATACTCATGTCCTGAGAACCTCACTTGATCCCGCTGCGCCCCGTCCTCCTCTTCGTCCTGGCGTTCGCACCCTTGTCAACATAGTGACCTCCACCCTGCAGCGTCTTGATCTTGATGTCCCTGTGGCTGAGGTTGATCATGGGCCACCTCCCTGGAGGATTCCTCAGCCTCAAGTCACCTTCACGCCCACCTCCAAGACAGACCCTCCGCCTCTCCAGAAACAACTTGCTCTGGAGCACATTGCCACACTCTCCTCCTCCATCCCTGCCGCGCACCATATCTATGTGGATGGGTCCGTGCAACGAGATGGCAGTGCAGGCTGCGCCATCTACTCTCCTGATGTGGACCTGCCAGAAGAAGGCTGGGTGTGTCGCAGATTACCTAACTCTTCCAGCTCCACGTACTGCGAGCTACAGGCACTCCTGCTGGCTGTCAACTTCATCTGTCAGCGACGAGTAAATGGTGCAGTGATGTGTGACTCCCAGTCTGCCCTTCAAGCCATAACGTCCCCACAGCCTGCTTCACATCGCTCAATCATCCACCAGATCCTTCAGCAGTTAGTTACAGCCCAGGAACACTACCTCCGCATTATATTTTTATGGATTCCCTCCCATGTGGGCATAGCTGCCAACGACAGGGTGGACCTCCTCGCTAAAAGTGCCTGCGAATTGCCGCTGCCTCACTATGCCACACCCTCCCTTCCTTGCTACAAGCGGATCATACACTCTGCCGCTCTTCTCCCTACTCTCCACCGCATGGATGCTGAGCGCGCCCAGAGCGTATCAATACAACATTTCGACCACTTCCGTCTCACTCCTCCGAGGTATCGCCGACACGGACTCATGGTTCGCAGACACAATATTGTATCTGCCCGGCTTCGACTGGGGTACAGGCCACTGTGGCAGGTCTCGGGGGCGGGAGACGTACTCCACTACTCCACCTGCAAGCTGTGTGACCGTCCCAACGCTAACAGCCTCCACCACTACTGCCTCGAGTGCCCCTCGGTGAGAGGCTTGCTGCCCCGGAGCCAGGATTTAATACATGTATGCCAATTCCTGCTAGCTGATAGTAATTTGGACATTGTTTTGGCCCAACACCCTCACTTTGGTGGGTGCTAAAGTTTGACTCTAGAAACACTCATCTTTGTATTTTCAGTTTATTTATTATTTATTTTACCTTCATGTACAGCCTCACTGCACATACCAACGTGTCATGCGTGACACGAGTACTATGTATATGATAATGTACTAATTAATGTATAAGGCCTGTCGCTCTATGAGCGTAATAAATTGATGAAAACAAAAAAAATCTCTCTCTCTCTCTCTCTCTCTCTCTCTCTCTCTCTCTCTCTCTCTCTCTCTCTCTCTCTCTCTCTCTCTCTCTCTCTCTCTCTCTCTCTCCTCTCTCTCTCTCTCTCTCTCTCTCTCTCTCTCTTCCTCTCTCTCTCTCTCTCTCTCTCTCCTCTCTCTCTCTCTCTCTCTCTCCTCTCCTCTCTCTCTCTCTCTCTCTCTCTCTCTCTCTCTCTCTCTCTCTCTCTCTCTCTCTCTCTCTCTCTCTCTCTCTCTCCTCTCTCTCTCTCTCTCTCTCTCTCCCCCTCTCTCTCTCTCTCTCTCTCTCTCTCTCTCTCTCTCTCTCTCTCTCTTCTCTCTCTCTCTCTCTCTCTCTCTCTCTCTCTCTCTCTCTCTCTCTCTCTCTCTCTCTCTCTCTCTCTCTCTCTCTCTCTCTCTCTCTCTCTCTCTCCTCTCCTCTCTCTCTCTCCTCTCTCTCTCCTCCTCTCTCTCTCTCTCTCTCTCTCTCTCTCTCTCTCTCTCTCTCTCTCTCTCTCTCTCTCTCTCTCTCTCTCTCTCTCTCTCTCTCTTCCTCTCCTCTCCTCTCCTCTCCTCTCCTCTCCTCTCCTCTCCCTTTCTCTTCTACTCTCCCATCTCTCTCTCCTTTCTCTCTCCTCTTTCTCTTCTTCTTTCTTCTTTTTAAGGGTTTTAGACTATGTGTAGTCTATATTCCCTGATTCTATTTTTCTTTCTTCTTTACTTCTTTCTTTCAATTTTTTATTTCATTTTTCATTTTTTTTTTTTTTCACACTATCTTTCATATGATGTTTATGATTTTTGTTCTTCTTAGGAAGATTTTTGTATGTCTGAGTATGAAGTAGTTATTTTTAGAGGGTTGATCTTCACCTGTAATAAGAAGATTTGTTGTTAGGGTGTTGATTTTTATTTTTTTGAGGACTTCTTTTAGTTTTATTCTGTGTGAGTGATGTCTTGGGCAGTATAATAATAAAGGCTCTATACTTTCTACTTGGGTGTTGCACCATCTGCAGTTTGGATTATCTACAATATTGAGTTTGTGCAGGTGTTGATTTGGTCTTGTGTGGTTAGTCTTCATTCTGGTTATACATACATCTAGTTTCCTGTCTTTTGATCTTGTCCATGGTTCTGGTTTGTTGCCTTTTTGGTTGTTGTTTTTTTGTTCCTAGGACTGATTGACGGTAAAGTTCCCAGACTTCTATTATTTTTTGTCTTATTTCTTTTATTATTGTTTTTGTATCTTGGGGTATGGTTATGGAGTTTGAGATGTCATGTGCTTTTTTGGCAGCTTTATCTGCTATCTCATTACCTTTTATATTTTTATGTAAAGGTATCCATTGAAATATTATGTTTTGATTTCTCTGTGTAGATTGTAGGATTCAATTTTGTATCTTATATATTGTGTTTTTGTAGTGTTGTGGTTTACTGTTTTTTATTAAGTGCAAAGCAGTTTTTGAGTCTGTTAGGATTACTGAATTTGATATATTATTGTTTTGAATGTATTGTAAACTTTTTTTCTATTGCATAGAGTTCTGCTTCTGTAATTTCTGTGTTGGGTGGGTTTCCAAATTGTTGATTTTTTTGTTTTCTATGTATATCTTCTTCTTTTTTCTTTTATAGGGTTTTAGACTATGTTGAAGTCTATATTCCCTGGATCTTTTTTCTTGTTACTTCTTGCTTCTTATATCATGTCTATGATTTTTGGCTTTTGTAGGAAGATCTTTGTATGTCTCAAGATGTAGTTCTTCTTTATTGGAGGTTGATCAGCACCTGTAATTAGCATTCTCATATTTGGGTTGTGAATTTTTGCTTTTAATAGTGCTTGGAGTAATTTGGTTCTGTAAGAGTGGAATCTTGGACATTTTAGTGTTAGGTGTTCAATTGTTTCTTCTTGGTTATTGCACCATCTACACATTGGATCTGTTTCTAGTTTTAGTTTGTGTAGGTGTTGTTTCAATCTTGTATGTTTTGTGCTTATCTTAGTAAGAAATACATCTATTTTTCTGCTTCTAGATCTTGACCATGGACGTGATTGGTTATCCTTGATATAGTATCCCTTTGTTTCTAGAATTCTTTTTAGAGTTGTTTCCCAATTTTTTTTTTTTTTTTTTTTTTTTTTTTTTTTTTTTTTTTTTTTTTTTTTTTTTGAGTCTATATTCATGGTTATGGGATTTTGTATTTCATGTGCTTTTTTTGCTACTTTGTCTGCTATTTCGTTCCCCCTAATGTTTTTTATGTGAAGGAATCCACTGGATTTTGTTTGTTTGTTTGTTTGTTATCAGGATGTTAATTGATTTTTGGATCTGGTATATTGTCTGTTTGTAGTTTTTTGGTCTGGGATTTCCAATAGTATATATGGTTGCCAGTGAGTCTGTAAAGATTACTGTTTTTTGTAGTTTGTTATTGTGTATATAACTTATTGCTTGTATAATGGCATGTAGTTCAGCCTCTATGATTTGTGTAGTTTCTGGTAATTTCCATATTGTTGTTATATATATGTATTTTTTTTTTCTTTTTTTCTTTATTGCTGCTGAGACAGGTTGGATTTTTTTTTTCCCATCTGTGTATATCTTTTGATATTCTTTGTATATTGTGTTTTCTATTAAATGAAATTGTTGTTTAATCATTTGTTCTGGAATGTTTTTGCCCTTATTTTCTATAAAAGTTGTTTTTAAATTCTCTGATATATCATGGCATGGTGGAATAGGAGTTGTATTTGGTACTGTATTAATTTTCATATCTAAATCTAATTTCCTGCATGTTTCAATTACCCTATGAATTAAAATTTTCCTTTTCTTTATTTGGTTGTAGTTTCTTATATTGTCTTTTGTCAAGTCTTTTATTGGCATTCCATCCTGTTTTTTTCTAAATTCCGTATTATCTGTATACATTCTATTTCTTTTATTTTGTCTGTTAATGGTATTTGATTTGTTATGGCCTGTAATGCTATTATGGGGGTTGATCTAAAGCATCCTGTTGCAATTCTCATTGCATTATTTTGTATTATGTTTAACTTTTTTAGTTCAGATTGTCTTGCTACCCCATATATAGAGATTCCATATTCTATTATTGGTCTTATATATATTTCATAAAATTTAAGTAATGTTTCTCTATTTGCTCCCCATGTTAGAGATGATAGTTTTTTCATTATATTTATTCTCTCAATTAATTTTGATTTCACAAAGTCTATATGTTTTTTCCAATTCAATTTGGACTATCAAAAATTATCCCTAATATTTTGTGTTGCATGGTGAATACTAGTTCTTCGTTTCCTATTTTTATTTTTGGGATTACTCTAATTTTTTTTACTTGTAAAATACATTAATTTACTTTATGACAAATTCATTTTCAAGTCCCATTTATTTGTCCATTCGTTTAATGTTTTTAATCCATTTTCTAAGATATTTGATGCTTCAATTAAATCTTTGTTAGTGGTTATTAAAGTGACATCATCTGCATATATTATTTTGTTTACTGAGTTTGGTAGTTTTATATCGGACATTAGTATATTGAATAGTGTTGGATTTAGTGGGGAACCTTGTGGGACTCCTGTTGTTATTTTACCCATTTCTGTTATTTTCCCTTCTATTTTTATATGAAAGCTTCTTTCTTTTAAAAAGTATCCTATCCACCATAATATTTTTCCTTTAATACCTATTTTTTCCATTTTTATTAACAAAGCTTCATGATTTACAGAGTCAAATGCTTTCTCTAAGTCCAAACATGCTACAAGTCCAATCCTTTTTTGTTCTATTGCTTAATTGATCTTCAAATCTATAATCTGGATGGCATCCATAGCTGTTCTGTTAGGTCTAAAACCTACTAGATCTTCGTCTAATTTTTTATTTGTTTCTAACCACCAATTCAGTCTTTTTGTCACTATGCTTTCAAATATCTCCCCAATACAAGAAGTTCTACTAATGTATCTGTAAGGTTTTATATCTCTTGAATCTATTTATTATTGCATTCTTAAACATGTTTGGATATTCCCCTTTTGACCAGTAACTGTTGAATATCTTTAATATTGTTTTTAAGATGTTATCTGGGACATTTTTATAAGATTCATAATTTATTTTGTCTGGCCCATATGCTTTTCCATTTTTTGTGTTCATTATTGTTGTTTTTAATTCACTATATGTTATTTCTTTGAATAAATCATCATCATCTTGAGTGTTTAAAAGTTGTTCTTTTTCTAATTTTGTTAACATTTTCTTTTTCTGTTTGTTTGTTACTTTTACATATTCTTCTTTAAAAAGTTCTAATTTCCTATTGATATCTGTGATTGGAAGATTGTTGTCAATTATGGGATAACAACTTGTTGATGTTTTACCTATCTACTTTTTAATAAAGTTCCAAGTTCTTTTTGTTGGTGTATTAAAACTTATTTGCTCACAAAATTTTCCCCATGATTCCCTCTTGTTTTTTCTATTACTTGTCTTGCCTTTGTTCTTAATTCTTTATAATCCATTTGGTTTTCTAGTGTAGGTCTTTTTTGCCATATATTATATGCTTTATTCCTTTTTTTTATAATTTCATCACATTCTTGATTCTACCATGGTTTGTTTGGTTTATTGTTAGTTTTTTTCTCTTCAAATCTAAAGTGATTTTGTCCTGTTTTTTTGGTAGATCTATTAGTTCATCCAATGTATTAATTTTATTTGTATCTACATTTTTTAATTCTTCTTGATATTCAGACCATCCATTGTCATTAAACTGCCATTACTTTTCAATCAAATTAGGTTGATTTTGATAGTTTATTTCTTCTATGATTATAGGGAAATGGTCACCTCCTAGATGAGGACCTACTTTTATAGTTTATTGTTGGTGAGCCTATTATCAAGTCTATTTTAGTTTCTTTATTAGTTTTTGGATCTACTCTAGTTATCTGACCTCGTGACGTCATCATTATTCAATTGTTTTCATTTATAAATTCATACAGGCTTTTACCTGTTTTATTACTTGTATGTATTTTTGGGTTCCAACTAGGATGCTGTACGTTAAAATCTCCTATTATCATTTTTGGTTGATCTACTTGATCTATATAATATTGTATTTCTTCTTTATTTATGCTGTTGCAAGGGTTGTAAAATAATAATATGTTGAGCCTTCTGTTTTATATTGTGTTTTGATTCCTAATACTTCTAATTTATTTGTGTATCTATCTCTCAAATTAATCTTTTGTAATCGTATATTTGATTTTATTCCTAAAACTAAACCCCCTCCCATTTGGTTTTCTCTATCTTTTCTTATTATGACATATTAATTTACTTTGAATTGATCATTGTTTTTTAACCAGGACTCGCATAAAGCAAATATATCTGGGTTTTCTTTAGGTATTAAATAATTTAGGTCACTTTTCTTGTTTTGCATTGATCGTGGGTTCCACAAAATAATCTTATTCATTTGTCATTTGTTTAAAAATTATTGAAAAATCTTTTATTGTTTCCGTAATGGTTTCCATGATTGAGTGCTCTGAGTTTAAGTTGTTTATCAATTTCATGATGGCTTTAAATATATTTTTTGTCAAGATTAACCATTTTGGGCTTTCTTGTTCTTTTGATTCTTCTTTCTTTTTTGTTTGTTTTATTGGTGTTGGTAATGTCCACGTCATTGGTGAGCTTTCTCTATTATTAACCTATTGCAGACGGGGGATAAATTTGCTTGCCCAGCCTCCAGGATAAGTTTTATTTTAAAGAGAGACTGCTTGAAGCATTATAATTTTAATATTCCCACTCTCTTTCAGTCATTCATTGTAGAACTAGAGCGGTTTTTGTGTTTTGTTTTTTTGTGTGTTTTATTGAGTTTAGAGACTTATATGTGCCATATGACAGGCTCTACTAGTGCTGCAGTAGACTAAAATTGTAGTATATTATCCATATTAGCTCATTATTTTCTTTATACTCAGTGTGATAGGAGTATTGCTGTTTTATGGGAGGACAAAAGGCAACTATATTTTTTCATATTTTTGTGCTGTCATGAACGAATACGAAACATATAACCACCTACAATAAAGATAACAAGAAGAGGTAGGGAAGAGGAATGAAACCTGTGCTTGTGACTGTGATTGCCACAGTGAAAGGCATCCATATTGGCACAGGAGTACATTTTAGACACTGGGTATGGATTGAGTCACCTTCCTCTTCCCGTTCTGACTGCACATCCTTCATCGGCGGTACTTTTGTGCAAGAGTTCGTCAACTTAGTGTGTGTCATCGCTCTATAAGGATAGTGCTTGCTAGAGACCGTGGATGGGTGCCATTCAAGGCTCTCTCTCCTGCTGGTGCTAGGAAAAAGTGGTGCCATCTAGGTTTTGGACGTTAAGCTAGCACGATATTACGGTAATTATAGTAATTATGATTGCAGTAGCCATCATCACTCATTCCTTTTTTCATAGCAAAATAAAATAGCACAGTAATCCAAAATCCCCGAACGTCATGTACGTCAGGATGCCCGTCGTCAGGCCAAAGCTCCTACGTCATGTATGTCATGACACCCGTCCGCAGTGGGTTAAGTCTATTATTCTGATCTTTATTGTTTATTTGATTATCTTTTGTTATGTTCTCCATGAAACTTGGTGAATTTTATTTACTTGAATTTTGAGTTTGCTTTTTTAATTTTTCTGGTGTTATTCTGTTTGTTTGAATTATGATTTCTGTATATGTTTGTGTTGTTCTTACATCTGTTGATGCTGTCTCATTTGTGTTTGCTTTTGTTGATTTTGTATTGTTGTTTTGTGTTTGAATGGGTGTTACCCTGTTTATTGTATCTTTGTTATTAGTTATTATCTTTCCTTGTTTTGTGTTAGGTCTTAATTGTTCTAGTTGTATTTTTATTTCTATATTATTTGGTGTAATGTTGTTTCTATTAATTTCCAGTGCTTTCTTATGCATTTTGCAAGAATTATCTACTGGTGGGTGTGCTTCCTCACAATAAAAACAGTATGAGGGATTTGTGTAATCTTTGTAATTGTGATCAAATTTGCTGCAATTACTACACCTTTTTCTAGCTTTACATGTTAAAATCCCATGACCATAACATAAACAGTTGAAGCATCTAGGAACTGGGAAAGTATATTGGTATACATTATAAGACGTGTGACCTATACCCACTCTTTCTGGAAGAGGAACTTTAATGTAATCCTTAAAGATTTTCTTGGTATTCTTTTTCGTTCACTTTCTTTGTCTTTGTTAATTTTGGTGATTCTGATAATTTCTTGAATCTCAGAGTTGACTCCCCATATTGTTTTGATCTTTTCTTTTATTGTGTTTATTGGAATACCTGTTTCTAATGGGTATATTGTTGAACAGCCTGAAATTTACTTGATGCTGGTTGCTTGCGTTGTACTTCCCAGTCTCCTAGTTGTTCTATGTCATTTAAATTCTCTATTTTAGATATATCATCTACTTCAAAACGGATTGCTTTTCCTTTTCCAGCACTCTAAGGGTATCTTCTTTAATGTACTTATGAAATAAAGATTTGTTAATTGCATCCATCAGTTTAATTGGGTTGTTAAAGTTTGAAGTAGATGATTCTCCTTATGGAGAAGGTTAGTTCTTCATTATCCATCTTTATGCTTGGTATGTTTCTTATTTTATGATTGGTGAAACACATTATTTTACTTTTAGTTATATTGATTTTTAAGTCCCATTTGTCAGTCCATTCTTTTATTTTGACACCATTTTCTAAATTTTGTATTGCTTTTCTTTAATCTTGATCGATAGAAATGATTGTGAGGTCATCTGCATAGATGATTTTGTGACCTTTGGGTGGCAGTGATAAGTCTAACATTAGTATATTAAAAAGGATAGGACTAATGGGGGAACCTTGGGGTACCCCGCATGTAATGCTACCTGATGTGTTTTTTTTGCTTCCAATTGATATTTTGTATGATCTGTCTTGTAAAAAGTTATGTATCCATTTGAGAGAGGAACCTGTTATTCCCACATTTTTTGCCTTTATTAATATTGCATCATGGTTAGCCAAATCAAATGCTTTCTCTAGGTCTAGACAAGCCACTAAAGCATATTTCTTTTCTTTTTTGGAATGATTTATGTGTAATTCTATTATATGTACTGCATCTATTATTGTTTTGTTGGTTCTAAATCCACTTTGGTCTTTGTCTAATTTATTATGAGTTTTTATCTACCATGTTAATCTTTTTGTGATGATATTTTCAAAGATTTTACTCATGCATGACACTCTGCTAATGAATTTACATGATTTTAATTATTTTGGATCTTTCCCCGGTTTTGGTATGGGGTTTATCAGTGCAGATTTGAATTCAGCTGGGAATTGTCCTGAGATCCAGTAATTGTTTAGATTCTTTAGAATTTGTTTTAATATGTTGTTAGGTGTTTTTTTGTAAAATTCATACGGGATTTCGTCAGGACCATATGCTTTTCCATTTTTAGTCTTTTTTATTGTTTTTATTAATTTGTTCATGGTTATTGCTCTATTTAATTCTGTTGATTCTGAGTTGTTCAAAATATCCTCTTTTTCTTTTCTAGATATTAGCTGGTTAGGATTTTTATTTGTGGTATTCTCGAATTCACTTTTGAATAAATGTACCTTTGTATTAATGGCTGAAATTGGTAAATCATGGTGAATTATTGGTTATTCTTTTATTGTTGTTTTCCCCATTATTTTCTTTATAAAGTACCATTTTTTTTTGGTTGGGGTTTTAAAGTCTAGTGTTTCACAGTATTTTTTCCATGACTATTTTTTTTTATCTTCAATTTATTTTTCTGGCTTCAACTGCTAATCTTTTATATTCTGATTGATTTTTAGAATTTGGTCTTTTTCTCCATAAGTTATAGGCTTTGTTCCTTTTTTTATTATTTCATTACAAGTCTTATTCCACCAAGGCTTGTTTTGTTTTTATTATGTTTCCAAATTCAAATTATTTTTCACCAGTCTTCTTAATTACTTCTAATATTTCTATTAAAGTTGTTAAGTCTTTATCTTCAACTACATTTAGTTCTGTTTTATATTTTTCCCAGCCAGTATCATTAAAAAACCATCTCTTTTCAGTTGTACTTATACTATTTCCGATAGTATCATCTTTTATGATGATTTGTAAGTGGTTACTTCCTAAGTTAGGACTTGTTTCAATTAATAGATGGCTTAGCTGAGGTGAACCTATTGTAAG
>NW_028234436.1:17722568-17742568 GCF_977035675.1 Penaeus japonicus
CAATAGCCACATTGTGGAGGGAAACTTTTTTCAATATAAGGAGTCAGGTGGGTGTAGCGTGTGGCGTTGACCCTGAGTCGGGTCAACACCACCTCCTCTCTTCTGTCTCTTCTGCAGGCTGTGTCCCACATTTTTATTTCTCCTCTGTTCTTGTTTATTGTGAGGTCGGTCCACTCACTTTGCCACAGGAGATGGATTTTTGCTTTTATAAAAGAGAAAACACCTGAGATCTGTGCGGACTATGCCAGGCTCCAGATCACCAGTCGACCCAGCTAATTTGTCAGCCTGTTCATTGCCATGGATACCCGAGTGTCCAGGTACCCATATCAGCTTGATTGATTTATTGGCACTATGTAATTTACGAATGATATTACCCTGTATTTCATTTTTGGTGGTTTCTAAGGATTTAATGGCTTTAAGTGAACTTAACGAGTCTGAAAATATGACTATTCTATCGTGGGTCGTCGATAGGGCAAAATCTAAAGCTTTATCTATTGCAAAAAGTTCAGAAAGAAAGACCGATGTATGATTCGGCAATCTGAATCTCAACTGGCATTCAGTCGACCATACACCTGCTCCCACACACTCGTCTGTCTTGGACCCGTCGGTATACAAATGAAAAAAGGAAAGATGTTTAATGAGGATCTCTCTGAACCGCTGGCGTACCTCCACCTCCGGCACCGTGGCTTTGGCTGATGGTAGCCAATCTAAAACGGTGGTGAAATTGGGGGTCTCCCACGGTGCAATATTTGACTGAACCAGGGTATCGATAGTAGAAAGATCTATACCGACTTTTTCTGCGAGGTCATCGAGTCTATTGCACAGCGGCTTTCCGCCGCGGTGCTGTGGGCCTACTAGCCGGAGCAAAATATTCCCGTTTTGATGAAGGGGCTGCCTGGCTATTTTGGCGGCGTAAGTCAGCGCAAGCTGGCCGCGTCTAAGACGGAGGGGAGGTACCCCCGACTCTACCTCTAGGCGCTCGGTGCGAGTGCACTTAGGGGCTCCAAAACAGACACGTAAACACGCATTCTGCACAACATTCAATCCTTTCAGAGTTGAGCTCGTTGCCGAGCCATACACGATTGACCCATAATCTACTTTAGACCTAATCAGAAATTTATATAACATCAGTAAAGACTTTCTATCAGCTCCCCATTTGTGTCCAGAAATGCACTTTAATAAATTGAGTGCTTTTTGACATTTATTCTTTAACTGACCAATGTGGTCTTTCCAATTTAATCTACTATCAAAGAGTAGACCAAGAAATCTAGCAGAATTTTGAATAGGTATTGGGTGGTTGTCTAGAGTTAGCCTGATGTTGGGCTTTCTCCTATGGGTAAAGACCACGCCAATACTCTTTCTTATGGAAAACTTAAAACCCCACTGGAGGCCCCAGTTATGAATCATATCCAGTGCCAATTGGATCTGATTTGCCGAGAACTCTGCATTACTGCTGGAGTGCCATAATGCACAGTCATCGGCGTACAGTGAGTATTTAAGATTCCGAGGAGGAGCTGGTAAAATGTCATTAATTATACATAAAAATAATGTTGGTGACAAGACACTTCCTTGTGGGACCCCGTTTGCCTGGACAAAAATGTCCGAGAAAGTGACATTGTCAGAAAATAATTTGACAGAAAACGTTCTGTCAGATATGAAATTTTGGATAAAACAAGGCAAGTTTCCACGTAATCCGAAAGCATAAAGTTTTCTGAGTAGGCCATGTCGCCATGTCATGTCGTTGGCTTTTTCTATATCTAAAAATACTGAAATCAACAAATGCTTTTTGGCAAATGTCTCATGAATATGACTTTCCAATTTTACTAGCTGATCGAGAGTTTGACGTCCCTTTCGGAAGCCGCACTGCTCGTCAACTAGTAAATTCCTGGTATTTAAGAAATGCAATAGCCTACTATTAACAATTCTTTCCATGACCTTGCATAAGCAACTTGTCAACGCAATTGGGCGGTAAGAGATGGCGGATCTGGGATTTCCCCTTCCTTTCAATATGGGAATGATTAGGGCGAAGTGCCATGAATTTGGAAAAGTCTGGCTTTTCCAAATATCATTGTACACTTCTAGCAACTTAATCATGTCATCATGATTAAGATGCTTCATCATCTCATATCGAATCTCATCGGGGCCTGGGGATGTTCCTCTACAGGCTTCTAGGGCTCGGACAAGCTCGTCCATTGTAAGATCTTTATTATAATCAAAGTCATCTCCTGTGGCAAAGTGAATTGGTTGCAGCTCGGATGCTTCCTTGGTGGTCAGGAAAGCAGGATTGTAGTTTTCCGAGCTGCTTGTATAAGAGAACTGCGTGGCGATTGTGTTAGCAATGTCTCTAGGTGCATCATAGTTGTTTCCCTCATGAATAATATTTTTAATTTTTGGCGATATATTTTTTCTATTGATTTTATTAATAGTGGACCAAACCTTTGCAATGCTGGTATTGCTGTTAATTGTATAGGCAAAGCTTCGCCAGGAGTCTCTTTTGGCTTGTCTAATTGTTCTTCGAGCCCTAGCTCTCGCTTGTTTGTAGTTGCGAAAGTTCTCGTTTGTGATGTTTTTTTTTGGAAAAGCCTGTAGGCCCTATTTCGTTCACATAGCGCCCTGCGGCAATCTGGTGTCTACCATGGAACTCTATGCTTAACGCTATCTGACGAAATCTTAGGGATGGATGCCATTGCTGCATTTATAATACAATTTTGAACACTGTTTACTTTATCATCAATGGTTTCTCCAACTACTTCGAGTTTGACGCTCCTTGTGAAGGCGACCCAATCTGCTTTTTTTACGTTAAATTTGGGTGCTGAAGGCGTTCTCGTGGTGTCGCATGAATATTTAATACAAATAGGAAGGTGATCGCTTCCCAACGAATCGTCAATGGTGTGCCACAGGCACTTGGCTGCTAGTGTTGAAGAGACCAGTGATAGGTCAATAAAGCTCAAATTACCGGTATTATCGTCCACTCACGTCGGACTACCATCGTTTAGAAGGACCAGATCAGAGTCATTGATCAACTTAACTACTTGCTCACCTCTACCATCCACCCGCAGGGAACCCCATAAAGTATGATGAGCGTTGAAATTACCTAAAATTAATTTATTGTTTGTCAGACTGTCCTGAAGAGCAAAAAGCTCATCATATATTACCATTTTATCAGGTGGACAATAAGCTGAACATATAGTCAGATACGTGTTATTGAATTTTACTTTGCATGCGACGTGTTCCAAAGTAGAATTAATCGGTCTCTTCTACACAAATGGTAGTTTCTCAGCGATACGACCTCGTCAGAGACTTGGTCGTTTAAATGACTTTCTTGGAGAACAATAATATCGGGAGCATAGGACGAGGCTAATAATCTAGGGGAGTTTAATTTTGATCTAAGACTTCGACAGTTCCACTGTATAATGTCATACACGTGGATTACGTTTTATGGGGTTTGGAAGTGCCTTGTCCGCCGGTTTAGTTTCTTTTTTTGGGAAGGAGGCGCCTCCTCCTCTCCCACGCTTCCCGAGGGCCTCTCTCGGGAATTTTTGGAGACAGTAGCCTCCATGGCCTGCTCCCCTCTGCTAGGGAGACGCCCGGCGGAAGATGATCTGCCCTTACGAGCAGACCAAAAACCAGGCGAAGTCCTAGTAGGGGTCACCTGGACTAGAAGGTGTGATCCAGATTGTGATTTGGTATCCTCCTTAAGATGCTGTTTTTGTTGGGTTGATTCAACAATTTCCTTTATTGTCTTGTTCAATTCTTTAATCTGATTCATTCATTCTCTGACCGTTTCCTTCAATTCTGCAATTTCCTGGTCCTTAGCTGCGAGCTGCTGACTAACACTGCTTGCACTGGTAACTTTGTTAGTTACTGCTGAAGCGTAAGAAGTATTGGGTTTGCTTGCCAAACCTTCAACTTTCTTCTTGGCCTCACGGTAGCTAACATCGTGCTCTCTCATGTATGCCAATGTCTCAGTCTCCTTCTTCATGGGGACTGATGGGGACCTCCACAGTTAGCACACTTGAGTGTGTTTTCCGTGCATGTAGTGGTATCATGGGCTCCAGCACATTTACCACAAGCGAATTTATCAGTATCCTTATCAATGCATCTTAATGAGGTGTGTCCAAATTCTTGGCATCTATTACAACGCATTGGTTTTTGGATATAAATTCTTACTTGAACGATCTCATATCCGACTTTGATACTACTTGGAATTTTTGGTGTGGAAAAAGTAAAAAAAAACACAATCCGGTTTTTACTCGCACATTCCCATCCTTCTTGATCATGCAATTTACGTCTACTACGCTTTGGTCTTTCATGGCCTCAAGAATTTCCCTTTCTTCCATTGTCCTCAAATCCCTGTGAAAGACTACTCCCTTACAGGTATTTGGGCCAACAGGAATAGATACTTTTACGTTGAAGTCATGAATTTGCGTCAGTTTAAGCAAATCCTTAACCTGAGATTTAAATTGCACTTTTACAAGAAGGCTACCATCTCGCAATTTTCGGACAAAATCAAAACTGCCTTCCACTTGACCATCAAGGACCTTCTTAATGATAAAGGGGTTGACATTCTGCAGGGATTGATTTTCATTCACGCATCGAATGTTCACACACCTTGCGTTCTCGGGAGGGATATCAATGAATGGCGTTCTGGGTCGGTCATTGGTCGGGGTTCCATCAGTGGTCATTTTAGTCTTAGATGAGTTCGGAGTCGCCCCTCCTCCTTGAGGAGGAGGAAGGGTAACCGGGTGTCGGACCAGGTCCGAACCCTGGGCCAAAGCCCGTTGTCTTAAGGGGACTACCTTTCCCTTAACTGTTGGATCAACCTAATCCCAATAGCTAAGAGATTAAAAAGAGGTCTTTCGGTTACACGTCCTCGCCCCCCCCCCCCCCCTAGTGGAAGCTTGGTTGCGTTCTACAGTACCAACTAGGGGATCGGAGTTGTGTGTAAGACACCTTCCTACCGCCGAACCTGCTTAGTGCGAGGGACGGTAAGTCGGTGCCCACCCCCCAAGCGAATACAGGAGCTCACAAGGAAACTCCGGTAGGCTTGGGAAAGTCACACGGAAAAATTGAAAAATTCAGGGGAAGAAAAAAGTTGCACCCACAAGGACGCCCCAGACTACTGGGCCTTCCTACCCAGGGGTCACAGCCCGTAAGGGCTACCCTGGGGTAGAAGAGTGCTGCGGGTCTGGGGTGGGGGCCGACTACTCCTACTGTAGTCTTGTGTCACCTGCAAAAACAAAGCACTGAAGGTGCAGGCAAAGCACTTAAAGTGCTCAAAATCTGTACAAAACAGCGTTTACTCTACTTTCCTTACGTTAATCAACACAGAAACAACAATATCCAGTGAAACAAAAGACCCCGTAACCCAGGGTAACTCGAGTGTCACAAGATTTTTTATTTGCTGCTGCTGTGTTTTCAACAAGGTGTGAGCTCTTCAATGTCTCAGACACGAGTGTACCCTAAGGTAAGGATAAGGATAAGCCAGATCTGCGGAGCATATGCTACGCCGGGCTTGTATGCAGTGACGCGAGCCTGCCTGTGTCAGCGTGTGCTGACTCGTGAGAGAATGTGCCAACGAGTGTTTACTCGATCTGAGCTTAGTCCTTACCCAACGCAGTCCCCAGCTACATCGGTAACCGCCAGGTGATAGTGGAAGCTCACGAGCTTGGACAGTACTCGATTTGCCGACCACGGGGATGTGAAGTCGACACGCTACCAATGAGCTAACCAGACGGCTATACCCTAAGGTCGCTGACCCGACCTTTTATACCAACAAGGTCGTGCGCCAACCTTGTTTCGTCGAGTCTGCGTAGCAAGACTCGTTTTACTAGCCAAATTCGTTTTTTCTTAAAGACGTTAAGGCTTTTTTTTCGTTTTTTTTTATATTGTACTTATTTGATATATTTAAAAATGGGAGGTTTAACATAAAATTACATAATATATCTTATAGAAATAAAAGGAACTTAACATATATACATGATTTTAAATGTAAAAGCAATAAAAAATACGTGGGCTAGCCAACAAGACTTCGGCGCCAACAACCCAAACGGACTTTTCCGTCGCCAGTATCCAAAAAAAAGTCTGTTCTCAGACATTGGCGATCTTGACAACTCCAAGCCTATATGGTTATGATCAAGGCCATCCTCCTTCTCAGCCAGGACCATAGTATCTCTTCCTGGGCGTCTGGATCCACTGTCAGCTTCTCCTGCAGGAAGTTCCTCTGCATCTTCGCCTTCGTCTCTGACAGGATCCTTACGTCCTGGCGCCATGGATAACTCGGGAATCTGAGTAGGAGCCCGACACAGAGGCGAGATCGGCCGAAGGGAGCTGAAGCATCAGCTTACTACAACTCAATCCATACCCAGTGTCTAAAATGTGCTCCTGTACCAATATGGATGCCTTTCACTGTGGCACTCACAGTCACAAGCACAGGTTCCATTCCTCTTCCCTACCTCTTCTTGTTATCTTTATTGTAGGTGGTTATATGTTTCGTATTCGTTCATGACAGCACAAAAATACGAAAAAATAAAGTTGCCTTTTGTCCTCCCATAAAACAGCAATACTTCTATCACACTGAGTATAAAGAAAATAATGAGCTAAAATGGATAATATACTACAGTTTTAGTCTACTGCAGCACTGATAGAGCCTGCCTTATGGCACATATAAGTCTCTAAACTCAATAAAACAAAAAATAAAACACAAAAACCGCTCTAGTTTTACAATGAATGACTGAAAGAGAGTGGGAAGATTTAAATTATATTGCTTCAAGCAGTCTCTCTCTAAAATGAAACCTATCCTGGAGGCTGGGCAAGCAAATTTTATCCCCGTCTGCAATGAGTTAAGGGAAAGTTGGAAATGTATATTGTTAGGATATTGAAATGAAAGGCTTACTTTTTTTCTGAAATTAGAGAAAATTAGGACAACCAAGATGGTCCATATCAAAAGGAAACATACTCGATATGAGTATACGATTTTTTTCTTTCTTTTCTTTTCTTTTCTTTTAAGCAAATTGAGAAAATCGAAATAATAAAGGAAGCTATAAAACCAATGATAATTGAGCTTTGAAAAACGAGTGTTGCATTGCTAAAAATAAATAACTAACAGAGTTGTTTCAGTTTTCTTTATATCTGTAACTGTAGTCATACTTTAACTCCCTCAGTCTCAAATTAAAGTATTATGTAAAGAGAGGACACGAGTATCTTAATGTATAAATAGATATTGCTATATTGAGCTGTAAATCTTACTTCCTGTGTGACTGAATATACTGATTATTGTAAGGAATGTCAATACAATAGAAGATATTGCAGTGACAAGATTATTTCGTTTCAATATACGCATTTGCAGTAAACAATTATTATTTTATTATCCAATTAGATGGCTGGTTATTATGACCGTAACATCTATTCATATTTTAATTACTATTTGCCATACCACACTTAGTGTTTCCTTTTATTGTTACATCATTAAAGGCAAATGCACGTCATTCCATTCATCCAAAGTTGCAAATTAAAACATTAATAATTGTTTTTATCAAATCATCCGGATGACTCACAGGGTAACTAAAGTATTCATTAAAGATCATCGATTCTTAAAGCATCACAAAGAACACACTGACGGCTAATACTAATCAGAAAAAAAGAGGATATTAATATAACTTCCTCATGCAATTATTAAATCCTGAGCCACGCAGACATGTGATATTATTCAAGCTGATGTCATTTCCGGTGCTTTAAGAAATTCCACAATGCATATGTTAGTTGACGGGATTATTCATCAGCTTCTTCCTTTCTCAACTTGCTTGCTTGCTTGTTGGATTTATTGGCTATCAACCAGCGGCACAGGCCAAGGTTATTAAGCCAATGATTCCATTTTATTTTATCAATCTATATAAGGTCATAAAGTTTTGTCTCCTTTAGAAAAGTGATTATTTTACTTACTATTTTTTCATTGTCATATAATAAATTTTTTATATTAAATGCTATATTTTTGGTTTGTAAATATTTTTTTTATTTTTTGTCTTTGGTTATTGAAATTATGGCATGTTGTTAATATATGATTTATGGATAGGTTGCTATTGCATTGTTGGCATTGCGGAGGGAATCTTTTTTCTATGTATGGAGTGAGGTGGGTCATTCTTGTTGTATTTACCCTGAGGCGGGCCAACACCACCTCCTCCCTTCTATCTTTTCTGTGGGCTGTGTCCCATATTTCTATTTCTTCTTTTGTTTTGTTGGTTATTGTGAGGTCGGTCCACTCACTCTGCCACAGGAGATGGATTTTTGCTTTTATAAAAGAGACAAAACACCTGAGATCTGTGCGGACAATATCAGGCTCCAGATCGCCAGTCGACCCGGCTAGTTTGTCAGCCTGTTCATTTCCATGGATACCCGAGTGTCCAGGTACCCATACCAGCTTGATTGATTTATTGGCACTATGCAATTTACGAATGATATTACCCTGTATTTCATTATAGGTGGTTTCTAGTGATTTAATGGCTTTAATTGAACTTAACGAGTCTGAAAAAATGACTATTCTATCGTGGGTCGTCGATAGGGCAAAATCTAAAGCTTTATCTATTGCAAAAAGTTCAGCAAGAAAGATCGATGTATGATTCGGCAATCGAAATCTCAACTGACATTCAGTCGACCATACACCCGCTCCCACACACTCGTCTGTCTTGGACCCGTCGGTATATAAATGAAAAAAGGAAAGATGTTTAATTAGGATCTCTCTGAACCTCTGGCGTACCTCCACCTCCGACACCGTGGCTTTGGCTGATGGTAGCCAGTCTAAAACGGTGGTGAAATTGGGGGTCTCCCACGGTGCTATATTTGATTGAACCAGGGTATCAATAGTAGAGAGATCTATACCGACTTTATCTGTGAGGTCATGGAGTCTATTGCCCAGCGGCTTCCCGCCGCGTTGCTGGGGCCCTAACTGCCGGCGCAAAACATCCTTGTTAGGATGATGGGGCTGCCTGGCTACCTTAGCGGCATAAGTCAGCGCAAGCTGGCCGCGTCTAAGACGGAGGGGAGGTACTCCCGACTCTACCTCTAGGCGCTCGGTGCGAGTGCACTTAAGGGCTCCAAGACAGACGCGTAAACACGCATTCTGCACTACATTCAATCCTTTCAGAGTTGAGCTCGTTGCCGAGCCATACACGATTGACCCATAATCTACTTTAGACCTAATCAGGGATTTATATAACATCAGTAAAGACTTTCTATCAGCTCCCCATTTGTGTCCAGAAATACATTTTAATAAATTGAGTGCTTTTTGACATTTATTCTTTAACTGACCAATGTGGTCTTTCCAATTGAATCTAGTATCAAAGAGTAGTCCAAGAAATCTAGCTGAATTTTGAATAGGTATTGGGTGGTTGTCTAGAGTTAGCTTGATGTTGGGCTTTCTCCTATGGGTAAAGACCACGCCAATACTCTTTCTTATGGAAAACTTAAAACCCCACTGGAGGCCCCAGTTATGAATCATATCCAGTGCCAATTGGATCTGATTTGCCGAGAACTCTGCATTACTGCTGGAGTGCCATAATGCACAGTCATCGGCGTACAGTGAGTATTTAAGATTCCGAGGAGGAGATGGTAAAATGTCATTTATCATACATAGAAATAATGTTGGAGACAAGACACTTCCTTGTGGGACCCCGTTTGCCTGGACAAAAATGTCCGAGAAAGTGACATTGTCAGAAAATAATTTGACAGAAATGAAATTTTGGATGAAACAAGGCAAGTTTCCACGTAATCCGAAAGCATAAAGTTTTCTGAGTAGGCCATGTCGCCAAGTCATGTCGTAGGCTTTTTCTGTCTAAAAATATTGATATCAAAAAATGCTTTTTGGCAAATGCCTCATGAATATGACCTTTCCAGTTTTACTAGCTGATCGAGAGTTTGACGTCCCTTTCGGAAGCCGCACTGCTCGTCAACTAGTAAATTTCTGGTATTTAAAAAATGCAATAGCCTACTATTAACAATTCTTTCCATGACCTTGCATAAGCAACTTGTCAACGCAATTGGGCGGTAAGAGATGGCAGATCTGGGATTTCCCCCTCCTTTCAATATGGGAATGATGTGGGCGAAGTGCCATGAATTTGGAAAAGTCTGGCTTTTTCCAAATATCATTGTACACTTCTAGCAACTTAATCGTGTCATCATGATTAAGATGCTTTATCATCTCATATCGAATCTCATCGGGGCCTGGGGATGTTCCTCTACAGGCTTCTAGGGCTCGGACAAGCTCATTCATAGTTAGATCTTTATTATAAACAAAGTTATCTCCTGTGGCAAAGTGAATTGGTTGCAGCTCGGCTGCTTCCTTGGTGGTCAGGAATGCAGGGTTGTAATTTTCCGAGCTGCTTGTATAAGAGAACTGCCTGGCGATTGTGTTAGCAATGTCTCTAGGTGAATCATAATTACTTCCCTCATGAATGATATTTCTGATTTTATTTGATGTCTTTTTTCTATTGATTCTATTTACTGTGGACCAAACCTCTGATAACTTTGTGTTGCTGTTAATCGTAGAGACAAAGCTTCGCCAGGAGTCTCTTTTGGCTCGTCTGATTGTTCTACGAGCCCTAGCTCTCGCTTGTTTGTAATTGCGAAAGTTCTCGTTTGTAATGTTATTATGGAAAAAGCCTGTAGGCCCTATTTCGTTCACATAGCGCCCTGCGGCAATCTGGTGTCCACCATGGAACTCTATGCTTAACGCTATCTGTCGAAGTCTTAGGGATGGTTGCCATTGCTGCATTTATAATACAATTTTGAACATTGTTTACTTTATCATCAATGGTTTCTCCAACAACTTCGAGCTTGACGCTCCTTGTGAAGGCGACCCAATCTGCTCTTTTTATGTTAAATTTGGGTGCTGAAGGCGTCCTCGTGGTGTCGCATGAATATTGAATACAAACAGGAAGGTGATCGCTTCCCAACGAGTCGTCAATGGTGTGCCACAGGCACTTGGCTGCTAGTGTTGAAGAGACCAGTGATAGATCAATAAAGCTCAAATTACCGGTATTATCGTCTATTCGCGTTGGACTACCATCATTTAGAAGAACCAGATCAGAGTCGTTGATCAACTTAACTACTTGCTCGCCTCTACCATTCACCCGCGGGGAACCCCATGATGTATGACGAGCATTAAAATCACCTAAAATTAATTTATTGTTTGGCAGACTGTCCTGAATAGCAAAAAGCTCATCATAGATTAACCTTTTATCAGGTGGACAGTAAGCTGAGCATATAGTCAGATACGTGTTATTGAATTTTACTTTGCATGCGACGTGTTCCAAAGTAGAATTAATCGTCACTTCAATGAAAGGGAGATTCTGGTGGATGTACATGGCGCCTCCGCCTCCACCCCTTCCCTCTCGGTCTTTTCTACAAAGATGGTAGTTTCTTAGCGATACGACCTCGTCAGAGACTTGGTCGTTTAAATGGCTTTCTTGTAGAACGATAATATCGGGAGCATAGGACGAGGCTAATAATCTAAGAGAGTTTAATTTTGATCTAAGACTTCGACAGTTCCATTGTACAATGGTATACGCGTGGATTACGTTTTATGGGTTTTGGAAGTGCCTTGTCCGGCGGTTTTTATTTTCTTTTTTTGGGAGGGAGGCGCCTCCTCCTCTCCCTCGCTTCCCGAGGGCCTCTCTCGGGAATTTTTGGAGACAGTAGCCTCCATGGCCTGCTCCCCTCCACTAGAGAGACGCCCGGCGGAAGATGATCTGCTCTTACGAGCAGAACTACCACCAGACGAAGTTCTAGTAGGGGTCGCCTGGACTAGAAGGTGCGATCCGGATTGTGATTTGGTATCGTCCTCCTTAAGATGCTGTTTTTGCTGGGTTAATTCAGCAATATCTTTAATTGTCTTATTCAATTCTTTAATCTGATTCATCAAGTCCTTTACTGTTTCTTTTAATTCGGAAATTTCCTTGTCTTTAACTGCGAGCTGCTGACTAACACTGATTGCACTGGAAACATTGTTAGTTACTGCTGAGGCGTAAGAAGTATTGGGTTTGCTTGTCAAACCTTCCACTTTCTTCTTGGCCTCACGGTAGCTAAAATCGTGTTCTCTCATGTATGCTAATGTTTCAGTCTCCTTCTTCAGGCTACTGCACTCAGCAGAGCCTGACTGATGGGGACCTCCACAGTTAGCACACTTGAGTGTCTTTTCCGTACATTCAGTGGTATCGTGATCTCCAGTACATTACCGCAAGTGAATTTGTTAGTGTCCTTATTCATGCATCTTAATGAGGTGTGTCCAAATTTTTGGCATCTATTACACCGCATTGGCTTTTGAATATAAGGTCTTACTTGAACAATCTCATATCCGATTTTAACAGTACTAGGAATTTTTGGTGAAGAAAAAGTCAAGAAACACAATCCGGTCTTTGTTCGCGCATTCCCATCTTTTTTGGTCATGCAATTTACGTCTACTACGTTTTGGTCATTCATGGTATCAAGAATTTCGCTTTCTTCCATTGTCCTCAAATCCCTGTGAAAGATTACTCCCTTACAGGTATTTGGGCCAACAGGAATAGTTACTTTTACTGTAATGTCATGAATCTGCGTCAGTTTAAGTAAATCATAAATCTGAGACTTAAATTGCACTTTCACAAGGAGGCTGCCATCTCGCAATTTACGGACAAAATCAAACCCGCCTTCCACTTGACCATCAAGGACCTTCTTAATGATAAAGGGGTTGACATTCTGCAAGGATTGATTTTCATTCATGCAACGGATGTTCACGCACCTTGCGTTCTGGGGAGGGATATCAATGTGTCGTCTGGGTCGGTCATTGGTCGGGGTTCCTTTAGTGGTCAAATTTGTCATAGAGAGTTTTGGAGTCGCCCCTCCTCCTTGGGGAGGAGGAAGGGTAGCCGGGGAATCAATCATACTGGGTGTCGGACCAGGTCCGAACCCTGGGCCAAAGCCCGTTGTCCTGAGAGGACTACCTTTCCCTTAACTATTGTTATCAACCTATTCCCAATAGCTAAGAGAGGATAAAAAAACAAGTCTTACAGTTAATCGTTCCACCCCCCCCTTAGCGGAAGCCTGGTTGCGTTCTCCAGTACCAACTAAGGGATCGGAGTTGTATGTAAGACACCTTCCTACTGCCGAACCTGCCTAGTGCGAGGGACGGTAAGTTAATGCCCACCCCCCAAGCGAATACAGGAGCTCACAAGGAGACTCCTGTAGGCTCAGGAAAGTCACACAGAAATATGGAAAAAATTTAGGGGGAGAGAAAAGTTGCGCCCAAAGGACGCCCCAGACTACTGGGCCTCCCTACCCAGGGGTCACAGCCCGTAAGGGCTACCCTGGGGTAGAAGAGAGCTGCGGGTCTGGGGTGGGGGCTGACTACTCCTACTTGTAGTCTCGTGTCACCTTCAAGATAAAAGCACTGAAGGTGCAGAAAAGCACTTAAAGTGCACAAAATCTGTAAAGAACAGGGTTTACTCGACTTTGTTTTACGTTAACTGAACAGAGAAGCAACAATGTCAAGCGAGACTAGAAGCCCTGAGACAGGGTAGTTCTAGTGGCACAGGACTTTTGGTTTGTTGCTGCTGTGTTTTTTGAAAAAACAGTGTGAGGCCAAAAGAGTCTCATACACGAGTGTTCTCAACTCAGTGAGGCAATCACGAAATAACAAAACCACCGGCCGAAGAAAACGGGAATCCATCGAACAGCCGTTACTACAAGGATATGAAGGGCTATAGGGGAATAGCAATAAACGCCATCTGTTGATAGGGAATAGAAGTAAACGCTATCTATAAATAGGGAAACTCACAGAACACGTGGAACTCGTGAATGAATTTTTGAACGGTCAACACCTCGTTGAAAACTTAGAAGCAATAAAACATAAGTCTTGTGCCACTGGAGTTACCCTGTTTATCAGGGCCTCTTGTCACGCTCGACATTATTGTTTCTCAGTTGAAATAAAGTAAACAAAGTAGAGTAAACACTGTTTTTTCAGACTTTTTGCACTTCTAGTGCTTTACCTGCACCTTCAGTGCTTTGATTTTGAAGGTGACACGAGACTAGTAGTAGAAGTAGAAGTAGTCAGCCCCCACCCCAGACCCGCAGCTCTCTTCTACCACAGGGTAGCCCTTACGGGCTGACCCCTGGGTAGGGAGGCCCAGTAGTCTGGGGCGTCCTTTGGGCGCAACTTTTCTCTCCACCTGAATTTCTTCCATTTTTCTGGTGTGACTTTCCTGAGCCTACGGGAGTCTCCTTGTGAGCTCCTGTATTCGCTTGGGGGGTGGGCATTGACTTACCGTCCCTCGCAATAGGCAGGTTCGGCGGTAGGAAGGTGCCTTACACACAAACTCCGATCCCTTAGTTGGTACTGGAGAAAGCAGCCAGGCTTCCACTAAGGGGGGGCGAGGACGTATAACGAAAGACTTGTTTTTTTATCCTCTCTTAGCTATTGGGATTAGGTTGATATACAATAGTTAAGGGAAAGGTAGTCCTTTCAGGACAACGGGCTTTGGCCCAGGGATCGGACCTGGTCCGACACCCTAGCATGATTGATCCCCCGGCTACCCTTCCTCCTCCCCAAGGAGGAGGGGCGACTCAGACTCTTTCTAAGACAAATTTGACCAAAAATGGAACCCCGACCAATGACCGACCCAGAAGACATATTGATATCCCTCCAGAGAATGCAAGGTGCTTGAACATTCGATGCGTGAAAGAAAATCAATCCTTGCAGAATGTCAACCCCTTTATCATCAAGAAGGTCCTTGATGGTCAAGTGGAAGGCGGGTTTGATTTTGTCCGAAAATTGCGAGATGAAAGCCTCCTTGTTAAATTACAATTTAAATCTCAGGTTAAGAATTTACTTAAACTGACGCAGATTCATGACCTGCAAGTTAAAGTAACCATTCCTGTTGGCCCAAATACCTGTAAGGGAGTAATCTTTCACAGGGATTTGAGGACAATGGAAGAAAGTGAAATTCTTGAGGCCATGAAAGACCAGAGCGTAGTAGACGTAAATTGTTTGGCTAAGAAAGATGGAGATGTGCGAGTAAAAACCGGATTGTGTTTCTTGACTTTTTCTTCAAACAAAATTCCAAGTACTGTTAAAGTTGGGTATGAGATCGTTCAAGTTCGACCCTATATCCAAAAACCAATGCATTGTAATAGATGCCAAAAATTTGGACACACCTCATTACGATGCAATGATAAAGATACAGATAAATTTATATGCGGTAAATGTGCTGGAGCTCATGATACTACTACATGCAAGGAAAAGACCCTCAAGTGTGCTAACTGTGGAGGTCCCCATCAGTCAGGCTCTGCTGAATGCAGCAGCCTGAAGACGGAGACTGAGACATTGGCATACATGAGAGAACACGATGTTAGTTACCGTGAGGCCAAGAAGAAAGTGGAAGGTTTGACAAGCAAACCCAATACTTCTTACGCCTCAGCTGTAACTAACAAAGTTTCCAATGCAATCAGTATTAGTCAGCAGCTCGCAGCTAAGGACCAGGAAATTTCGGAATTAAAGGAAACGGTTAAACATTTAATGAATCAGGTTAAAGAATTGACTAAAACAATAAAGGAATTTGCTGAATCAACCCAGCAAAAAAAGCATCATAAGGAGGATGATACCAAATCACAATCTGGATCACACCTCTTAGTCCAGGCGACCCCTACTAGAACTTCGTCTGGTGGTAGTTCTGCTCGTAAGAGCAGATCATCTTCTGCCGGGCGTCTCTCTAGTGGAGGGGAGCAGGCCATGGAGGCTAGTCTCCAAAAATTCCCGAGAGAGGCCCTCGGGAAGCGAGGGAGAGGAGGAGGGGCCTCCCTCCCAAAAAAAGAAAATAAAAACCGCCGGACAAGGCACTTCCAAACCCCATAAAACGTAATCCACGCGTATACCATAATACAATGGAACTGTCGAAGTCTTAGATCAAAATTAAATTCCCTTAGATTATTAGCCTCGTCCTATGCTCCCGATATTATCGTTCTACAAGAAAGCCATTTAAACGACCAAGTCTCTGACGAGGTCGTATCGCTAAGAAACTACCATCTTTGTAGAAAAGACCGAGAGGGAAGGGGTGGAGGCGGAGTCGCCATGTACATCCACCAGAATCTCCCTTTCATTGAAGTGACGATTAATTCTACTTTGGAACACGTCGCATGCAAAGTAAAATTCAATAACACGTATCTGACTATATGCTCAGTTTATTGTCCACCTGATAAAATGCTGATCTATGATGAGCTTTTTGCTATTCAGGACAGTCTGCCAAATAATAAATTAATTTTAGGTGATTTTAATGCTCGTCATACATCATGGGGTTCCCTGCGGGTGAATGGTAGAGGTGAGCAAGTAGTTAAGTTGATCAACGACTCTGATCTGGTTCTTCTAAATGATGGCAGTCCAACGCGAATAGACGATAATACCGGTAATTTGAGCTTTATTGATCTATCACTGGTCTCTTCAACACTAGCAGCCAAGTGCCTGTGGCACACCATTGACGACTCGTTGGGAAGCGATCACCTTCCTATTTGTATTCAATATTCATGCGACACCACGAGGACGCCTTCAGCACCCAAATTTAACGTAAAAAGAGCAGATTGGGTCGCCTTCACAAGGAGCGTCAAGCTCGAAGTTGTTGGAGAAACCATTGATGATAAAGTAAACAATGTTCAAAATTGTATTATAAATGCAGCAATGGCAACCATCCCTAAGACTTCGACAGATAGCGTTAAGCATAGAGTTCCATGGTGGACACCAGATTGCCGCAGGGCGCTATGTGAACGAAATAGGGCCTACAGGCTTTTCCATAATAACATTACAAATGAGAACTTTCGCAATTACAAACAAGCGAGAGCTAGGGCTCGTAGAACAATCAGACAAGCCAAAAGAGACTCCTGGCGAAGCTTTGTCTCTACGATAAACAGTAACACAAAGTTATCAGAGGTTTGGTCCACAGTTAATAGAATAAATAGAAAAAAAGTATCAATAAAAATCAGAAACATCATCCATGAGGGAAATAATTATGATGAACCTAGAGACATTGCTAACACAATCGCCAGGCAGTTCTCTTATACAAGCAGCTCGGAAAATTACAATCCTGCATTCCTGACCACCAAGGAAGCAGCCGAGCTGCAACCAATTCACTTTGCCACAGGAGATAACTTTGTTTATAATAAAGATCTAACTATGAATGAGCTTGTCCGAGCCCTAGAAGCCTGTAGAGGAACATCCCCAGGCCCCGATGAGATTCGATATGAGATGATAAAGCATCTTAATCATGATGACATGATTAAGTTGCTAGAAGTGTACAATGATATTTGGAAAAGCCAGACTTTTCCAAATTCATGGCACTTCGCCCACATCATTCCCATATTGAAAGGAGGGGGAAATCCCAGATCCGCCATTTCTTACCGCCCAATTGCGTTGACAAGCTGCTTATGCAAGGTCATGGAAAGAATTGTTAATAGTAGGCTATTGCATTTCTTAAATACCAGGAATTTACTAGTTGACGAGCAGTGCGGCTTCCGAAAGGGACGTCAAACTCTCGATCAGCTAGTAAAACTGGAAAGTCATATTCATGAGGCATTTGCCAAAAAGCATTTTTTTATTTCAGTATTTTTAGACATAGAAAAAGCCTACGACATGACATGGCGACATGGCCTACTCAGAAAACTTTATGCTTTCGGATTACGTGGAAACTTGCCTTGTTTTATCCAAAATTTCATTTCTGACAGAACGTTTTCTGTCAAATTATTTTCTGACAACGTCACTTTCTCGGACATTTTTGTCCAGGCAAACGGGGTCCCACAAGGAAGTGTCTTGTCTCCCACATTATTTTTATGTATGATTAATGACATTTTACCATCTCCTCCTCGGAATCTTAAATACTCACTGTACGCCGATGATTGTGCATTATGGCACTCCAGCAGTAATGCAGAGTTCTCGGCAAATCAGATCCAATTGGCACTGGATATGATTCATAACTGGGGCCTCCAGTGGGGTTTTAAGTTTTCCATAAGAAAGAGTATTGGCGTGGTTTTTACACATAGGAGAAAGCCCAACATCAGGCTAACTCTAGACAACCATCCAATACCTATTCAAAATTCAGCTAGATTTCTTGGTCTACTCTTTGATAGTAGATTAAATTGGAAAGACCACATTGGTCAGTTAAAGAATAAATGTCAAAAAGCACTTAATTTATTAAAGTGCATTTCTGGACACAAATGGGGAGCTGATAGAAAGTCTTTACTGATGTTATATAAATCCCTGATTAGGTCTAAAGTAGATTATGGGTCAATCGTGTATGGCTCGGCAACGAGCTCAACTCTGAAAGGTTTGAATGTCGTGCAGAATGCGTGTTTACGCCTCTGTCTTGGAGCCCTTAAGTGCACTCGCATTGAGCGCCTAGAGGTAGAGTCGGGAGTACCTCCCCTCCGTCTTAGACGCGGCCAGCTTGAGCTGACTTATGCCGCCAAGGTAGCCAGGCAGCCCCAACATCCCAACAGGGATGTTTTGCGCCGGCAGTTAGGGCACCAGCAACGCGGCGGGAAGCCGCTGGGCAATAGACTCCATGACCTCACAGATAAAGTCGGTATAGATCTCTCTACTATTGATACCCTGGTTCAGTCAAATATAGCACCGTGGGAGACACCCAATTTCACCACCGTTTTAGACTGGCTACCATCGGCCAAAGCCACGGTGCCGGAGGTGGAGGTACGCCAGAGGTTCAGAGAGATCCTAATTAAACATCTTTCCTTTTTTCATTTATATACCGACGGGTCCAAGACAGACGAGTGTGTGGGTGCGGGTGTATGGTCGACTGAATGTCAGTTGAGATTTCGATTGCCGAATCATACATCGATCTTTCTTGCCGAACTTTTTGCAATAGATAAAGCTTTAGATTTTGCCCTATCGACGACCCACGATAGAATAGTCATATTTTCAGACTCGTTAAGTTCAATTAAAGCCATTAAATCCTTAGAAACCACTAATAATGAAATACAGGGTAATATCATTCGTAAATTACATAGTGCCAATAAATCAATCAAGCTGATATGGGTACCTGGACATTCGGGTATCCATGGCAATGAACAGGCTGACAAACTAGCCGGGTCGACCGGTATTATCCGCACAGATCTCAGGTGTTTTGTCTCTTTTATAAAAGCAAAAATCCATCTCCTGTGGCAGAGTGAGTGGACCGACCTCACAATAAACAACAAAAATAAAGAAGAAATAAAACTGTGGGACACAGCCTACAGAAAAAATAGAAGAGAGGAGGTGGTGGTAGCCCGAATTAGGGTAAACGCCACAAGATATACCCACCTAACTCCCTACATGGAAAAAAGCTTCCCTCCACAGTGTGGCATGTGTAACAGAATCTTGTCTATATCACACATCATGACAACATGCCAACAGTACACAAACCAGAGACAAAGAATTAAAAATTATTTTCAAATTAAAAACATAGAATACAATATTAAAAATTTACTTTCTGACAACGAAAGAATAATTAGTAAAGTAATCACTTTTCTAAAGGAGACAAAACTTTATGACCTTATATAGATTGATAAAATAAAATGGAATCATTGGCTTAATAACCTTGGCTTGTGCCGCTGGTTGATGGCCAATAAATCCAACAAGCAAGCAAGCAAGCAAGCAAGAACACGTTTTCGATTCCGGATAATATCTTGGTGGTTCAGAATTATGAAAATAAGTTGACGTTGAAGAAACAAGTATGATGAATTAGCGGCCATGAAAGTTGTTTATGGAAAGAACCTTCGTCAATGGATTGTTGAATTCAAATTGTTTTTTTTTTTCTCTCTCAAAATATTGTCTCTCAAGTGATTGGAAACTTAACGATGATAAAATAAGAAATTTGTATTTTACTGACAATTATTAAAACAAAAGGGTAAATAAATATTTACATGGTAGCCAGTGTGTCATGTGAAAATCGTGAGCATAAATATGAACCCTAATTTACAATCTAAATGGACAATAACGA
>NW_028234436.1:17757568-17775068 GCF_977035675.1 Penaeus japonicus
ATATAATAATATATATATATATATATATATATATATATATATATATATATATATATATTATATATATATATATATATATATATATATATATATATATATATATATATATACGGGCAGTAGAAGACGCTCCCCACGCCACATCCGAGCTGCCGGTGCGCACCATGTTTTAAACGTCGCTCTTGAATATGACAAGTTTTTAGCCAAAACCTCAGCATAATCATCATGTGTTATATATCAAAATATGCATAGTTAACCTCTTCCCCCATTTGCATGTGACAGGTTATTTACATGGGTTGGGAGGAAGATGGAAAGAGTGACCTTGGTGGGAGGCCTCACTCAGATGATAAAAGAAAACGGTTGAAGTAGTATGGTAAACTAATCATAATAAGTTTTATATTTTTACATAATGTTCCATAAATAAATAATAAAATGATTGCTAGCAGGGCGCATCGGTACCTCCCCTGGTATAAGCCAATCCCACTCTTATGTAATAATAATGAAAGTCAAGTAATCCATGGTATCATATACGACCTCTATTCTGAAAGATCTCGTACAGTAACCGGAAGAAAGAAAACTTAATTCCAACAGAACTCAGCCATGACGCAGTATGCGCGTCCTCGGGTTTGTCACGAGCACTGCGAGGACGCAGTATATGCGTCCTCATAGTGAAGGGGTTAATTATCTCTCCTTCTCTCTCTCCTTCTCTCTCTCACTCTCGCTCTCTCAATTTTAAGCATTACTGAATTGCACACTGAGCAAAGCCATTTGGTATTAGGACCAGAACACAGATTGTAGCAATATGATTAGCTTGTAAGCGATGTTTGCAAAGCCTCATGTGAATTGGTTAATTACTTAATATCTTTAATGATTATGATTTGCCATATTGCATTGTGGAGGATTATTATAGTCACATGGCCTTGAAGATATTTCAATATTGATACAAAGTGATGTGTTGCAAAAGAAATTCTGTTTGAATATGATTCTAGTTGCATTTGTTGAATATGCTTGTGTGTTTCTTGTATTTTATTGGTAGTATTTAGAAAAAAAACAATGTATAAAATGTATATAACTTCTATTTTCTCCCCAAAACTGGGTTCATGGAAAATGCTGAAAATGTGAATCTGCAAGAAAATAAGAATAGATCTAGGTTATTTATTTATTTATCTGGAATGGTTCGATATAAAAAAGGTGCTTTGCATGATACATATAATGTGTTAGCTTACTAGTATGTATGTCAAAATCAACTTTAGTCCTGTATGATATTTGATATAAAAGGATTGAAAGTATTATTACTTTATTGTTATTATTTTATATTTTAAAAGATGAGATATTGCATATATTGCTTGTTGTGTGACACCAATATTTGTCAGAGAGCATCATTACAAAATGGCTATGTACTGATGTTTAGTTGATTCTGTTCTGTATGGAATAAGAGAGGAATATGTGAATTCACATTTCAGTAGTGACCCAAAGAGCCACAGTACTGAATTTAGAAAATATATATTCTTGCAGATGCCTCGAAGAAGAAGCCATTAGCAGCATCGCCGGGAGCCATTCTTTGGGTTCGGAATTCATCTGCTCTACTCATGAAGACTGTGGTGTACTAGTCAACACTGTATGTGCTCTGCGTGAGAGGTAGACAGCAATCTTACCAGCTGTTCTCACCATGGAGCCACCTGCCAGATATCTGAGGGTAAGGGGATCTGTATGGCAAGATGATTCAGGTTTATCGTAATGGTTATTTTTACTTGTTTGGCGTCTCTCTCTCGCTCTCCTTATTACTGTATACTGTGTGAAATATATTGATACTGTATATATTACTATTCAAAAGAGAAAAAATATATATATGATAAAATTTGCCATCAGTAATCATATGTCCCTGTTCTGTATTGTATTTCTTTCTATATGCCATTTTTTTTTTTTTTTTTTTTTTTACTTGTGTCCTTTATGGTAGGTCTTTTCACATAAGTTGTATATACTTGGCAGGTGCTGTTTCTGGGACTGTGGTTGGTGGTTGGCCTGATCCCTAGATGTCTAGCAGATGTGGTTGTCATCTCCACGGTTACAAACAAAACAGTCACTGCCATTGCAGATCTTCCAGCTCTTTTTGGCCCGCCTCTACCTCTCTCAGGTTTTAAGGTATGCATTTTCATCAGCAGACTTACAAAAGATGTATATGTTTACAAGCTTAGGATATAAACTTAGTTGTATGGTATCTTCTGGAGTTTCTTGATTGCTAAATCTGATAACACGTCTCAGAATCACAGACCTGTGGTTGACATGTAAAACATAATATTTGTTTTAAGATCATCCTATAACCCATTCACGCCGGGGCCATTCCGGCTTTGCACGGTCGTAATACCAGGTTTTCGAACGCATAAGCCTAACACCTCGAGATTCTCGGACACACAATATCATATCTGATGCAAAAACCACAAAACATGTCAGCACGTCAACCGGCGCGAATGGGTTAAAGTGTGGATACATTGATCACAAATTACAATTGGTTCAGTAATATATGATATTACCTAAGGTTTTATTTGATTAAGTATGAAATAGGAATAGAGTACATAGTTGATACACTAAAATTATTAATTGTTACCTATTGCATGCCATAACAGGGATATGTGAACTATGTCTCCCCGCCTGATGCTTGCACTGTGGTCAAGCCTCCACCGCAAGAATATGCAGGACTGTGGATTGCACTCGTTCGAAGATTCAATTGCTCATTTGTTGACAAAGTGATAAATGCCCAACATGCTGGATATGCAGCTGTCATAGTTCATAATGTTGGATCTAACTCCCTGCGTGAGTATTGCTTTGTTTGTTATTTGCTTGCAATGGGTTGGTTATTGTTTTTAGTTTATGATTGTTTTTATCCTTTATGATGAAAAGGTATGTTAACAGCATAAAAACTTCTACGTCATCATGGAACACTATCCCCTTTTCATTGCTACCCAGATTTATATCATCCCACATTTCTTTCAACGGAAGGTATTGTTTTTTGCCAATGGTATGCATGGTTATTAGCTCATAGATTATACCATATCACTAACGTAATGTGTTCATCTTAACACAGAACCCATGAGTGCCGACCACAAAGCTGAAGAGGTGGTTGTGCCGGCAGTATTCATTGGTCAGGATGATGCTATTATGATCATAGAGAACTACCTGTATGATAGAGGGTAAGGCACATAAATTTTGTTCATGTATGAGTACATGTATAAGGAACATTTGGACAGCTTTTCATAATGTAAAAGGAAATAGATAACTGAGAAGTTGTTTCTTATTGTGAATTTATATTAAACCATGAAATTTCAAAGAATTATATTTGTGTGTGTGTATGTGTTATTCTTCATTTTGTGATAGAAATAGCAAGACTTTTTTTTATGATTTTAGACTGTCATAAGGAATACTCCTGGCAATCAAATGTAACAAAAAAATACTTCAGATTATTGATATGAAAATCTAACCACAAACTAGGGCAACACTTAATATTATATTCATTGTACGTTATTTTGATCTACGGTACTGGTATTTACCCTGTCTTTGCTGTTAAAGTGGTTCCTTTGCAGTGGTGTTAGTTCATGCCCGCCAAGCAGCCTTCTAATGATATTTTGCTACCCCCCCTGTAGGTACACCTTGGAGATTACTGATGACCTGCCTTTCAACCTGCAAAACTACCTGGTTCCCTTTGCCATTACCATAGGAATTTGCTTTATAGTTATGCTCACTTTTATGGTAAGTAGTTTATGCAAAATCCTGAGTTTGCATTTGCTTGCTTCTGTGTTTATTATGGCTGTTTGCATTGTTTGAAAATAAGGTAGGGATGAATGAGAGTAAGTCTTTGTATCTTAGTTGAGGGTTGATCTTTTTTAGATTTGTATCTAGAAGGTTACTTTTTTTATGTTTATTGGTTTCAATGCAGAATGTATAATTAGATGCTTGTTTATAAGTATACTTTAAACCAAGATAATTCAGGGAATTACTTACTGCTTGAAGCTTGATACGTTGTATATTGTCCTCTCTTCCTTATTGATAAGTTCCATAGGTGTCGACAAGCATCCTTAGCCCATTGCAAACAGGGGAATAGATTTGCTTGCCCAGTCTCCAGGATGAGTTTTATTTCAGAGCGAGACAGAGTCACACAACATACATGGACTTTTCCCACTCTCTTTTAGGCTCTCATTGCAAAGCTAGAGCCATATTTGTGTTTTAATTATTGTGTTTTACTGTATTCAGAGACTTATATCTGTCATATCATATCACAGGCTCTATCATTGCTGCAGTTGATTAAAATTGTAGTTCAGGGTCCGTATCGGCTCATTATTTTCTTTAAACTCAGTGTGATAGAAGTATTGCTGTTTTATGGGAGGAGGGAAAAGCAACTTAATTTTTTTCGTATTTATTTACTGTCATGAATACGACACATATAACCATCCTCGTTGAAGATAACATGAAGAGATAGGGAAGAGGAAGGAACCTATGCTTATGACTGTGAGTGCCATAGTAAAAGGCATCCTTACTGGCACTGGGGCAAATTGTAGACACTGGCCATGGATTGAGCCACCTTCTGCGGTACTTGAGGGCAAGAGGTCAGCAACTTGCTATGTGCCATCGCTCTATAAAGATAGTGCTTGGTAGAGACCATGGATGGATACCATTCAAGGGTCTCTCTCCTGCTGGTGCTAGAAGAAGTGGTGCCATCTTGGTTTTAGGGTTTAGGTGATACCCATTTTGCTTAACCCATTCCCGACGGGGGAATTCTAGCCTTGAATGTCCAAATGCCGGGGCGTTCGAATTATTAGGCCTAAATCAATTGAATGGCTGGCACAATACTGTGCCGCCCGGCAACTGGGCTTTTGAATGCGCGGTACACATGCTGTACCACCCGTCCTGTGTGGGTTAATATTACGGCAATTATAGTATTTCTGACTGCAATTGTCATCATCACTTACTCATTACTCATAGCACAATAAAATAACACAGTGGTCCAAAATTTCTAAACATCATGTATGTCATGACACCCATTATAATGCCAGAGCTCTTGCGCCATGTATGTCATGACACCCGTTTGCAGTGGTTAAATGCGTGGGGGGGGGGGGGGATTCAGAATCAAATGCCAAACAGCTTTCCCATCATGCGCTAACATCCATCACGTAGTATTTGTCACAGTTATTGGGTTGATATTAGTCATTCAGTTTTTTTTTTTTTTTTTATGGTACCTAATTGTATGTTATATGCAGTGTAAAGCTGAAAAGAATTCAAGGGTATTTTCACCATTTATTGCGTATTGTGGACTTTCTATATCATTAAGCAGCATATAATTTATTGCATTCCCTTTATAGTTAAATGCTGTAAGTTTTGTTGTAGTAAGATGAAAAAAGAAGTATCAGTATGACATTTGGTCGTATTTATTCATATCTATGGAGAGATTTGCTTTATTTTATTATTATTATTATTATGTTTTTAATTTTACAGATATCTTCTCAACTGAACATGAATGCATCCTTTGGTATTGGATTGACTATGTAACCTTTAAAACTTTACTTTTCATGCACAAAAGGGTCTATCAGCTGATTCTTAGGCCCCCTTCCGGCCCCATTGTCGACTGGACTCCTTATATACTAGGCTACATTGCCCTCATGTTGGGCCTACTAATAGCCTTTTTCATTACCATGGTATGATACAGTAACACCACTGAACCCTTATTTGACACTTGTGAATTTTCTTGGCTAAGGGTGTAGATAGGCATTGTTTATAAACAAAATCAAAGGTTAGTGTAATGTTTAACACTTTAGTAGGAAATGAATGAGGGTATATTAGTAATTAAGAATTATGAATAAGGATGAAAGGAAAGTGAATGGGGAATGTGCATGGACTTGCTTGTAAGTGTGATTAGACTAAGCTTGGTTGAAGGCTTGTTTTCATTTGTTTATTTTAAGTACATTTTGTGTATTATTATCTTTTATTCTCTACCTTCTGTTCTATAGTCTTTTAAAAATAAGTTATTCCCAAATTATAGCCACGTTAATTTGGGGTATTACCATTGATAAAAATTTTGTCTAGAATAGTTTTTATAATTGTATTCAGTGATTGATTTATCTGTAGGAACTCGTATGCTTTTTCAGAATATTTGATATAGCTGTTGTTTGTTTTTCTTTTTTTAGGTTGTGAAAAAGTAGTTCTATTTACTTATTTTCACACCAGTAATTCTGTTTTTCATGATGCAATAATATGTTTAGTTTTTTTATATATACAATATTTAAAGTAAGTAATATGCTTGAATATTTACGTAGTGATTGTGAATTCCCAGGAAATCATAAATGGATTACTTTCTCTGTCTCTCTCTCTCTCTCTCTCTCTCTCTCTCTCTCTCTCTCTCTCTCTCTCTCTCTCTCTCTCTCTCTCTCTCTCTTCCTCTCTCTTTCTTTCTTTCTTTCTTTCCTTCTTTCTTTCTCTTTCTCCCAGTCACATTCCCTCTCTCCCTCTCCCATGAACCTATTTCTCATAGATATTGGTCATGTAAGAATACTTTCTTAGTCACATTCTACTCAATACCGGTCACATGCATTTGTGTTCTCCCTCTCCCACCCTCACTCTTCCTCCAATTACCCCTCCTTCTCTCTCTCTCGTCTGATCTCATATAATTTCTGACCCTCTGTTAATTGACAGATCGTCAAGTGTGTCCGTGATTACCGTCGCTCTCGTCGGCACCGCCTCTCCTCTAGAGCCCTAAAGAAGCTGCCTGTGCACAAGTTCAAGAAAGGCGACCCATATGAATGTTGTGCTGTTTGCCTTGAGGATTATGTTGACAACGACAAACTACGCATATTGCCTTGTTCTCACGGTTAGTTTCTCTTTCTCTCTTTTTTGTTTATGTAGAGTTTCAGTAGTTTTTGCCAATTTAGTTGGAGTTGCGTTATTATTCTGGCATTCATTGGGGCCATATATTATGCACACATTCTAACCTTAAAGAAGGTTTAAACAGTATTTTATTCTAAATCTCCAGCTTACCACACCAAGTGCATTGATCCCTGGCTGACCAAGAACCGCCGAGTCTGCCCAGTCTGCAAGAGAAAGGTTTTCACCGGAGATGAACGGCCGTCAGACCTGGAGAGTGACTCGGAGGATGAAAGTAGTCCTCTTATAAATTCTGATGGAGGCACACAGGGAGGAACTTTTAACCAACAGAGGGTATGTGGTGGTTATATAGGTTGTTTGGGCTGTATAGTTTGAGTGACTCATTTTCATCAATTTTGTATTTCACTCTTTCATCTTGTGTTCATGTTGCACCCATGGAAAAAACATAAAATTTGAAATTAGAAATCCTCTCTGACCCATGAACGTAAGTGGTACAATATGTTCAAGAATACAGTTCTATCTTTGCGTGAGGTGTTGGGCCATTGGTAAGCCACTACTATTTATTGAAAGGTATTATTAAGGGGGGGGGGTTCATTCTTTTGACATAAATGAGATGTTTGTTCATTTGTACATTTATGTGTCTATTGAAAGTGACACACATATTAACAAAGAGTTACATGTTTTCCCATGTTGAGTTCCCTTTCTTAATTTTATATTCACAGGAAAATCCCTTCCAAGAAGCTGAGCGGCTCGCAGAGGAAAGGAGGCGACAGCGGAGGAGGAGAAGAGCCAGTTCCCGCAACATAGAGTGTGGACCTGAGGGTTATCAGAGGCTGGCGGAGTCCACGGATGAAGACGACGAAGAAGACCAAGAAGAGGAAGTGGAGGAAGGAGCTGGAGCAAAGACAGAGCAAAACATTGGTAAATTAGAATTTATTATTATTTTTTTTTTCTGCTCCTCTTCCTTAGATTTTCTTCGATTAAATCAGTGGGTTTTATATTATAGTATATTCAGGATTTATTTTTGTGATATAGTCTTGGTGACTGGCATAAGACTAAGTTATAGTTTTAGGGTTATATTGGTTAGGATTTGTAAGTACACTGGGAGAATCTGTCAGGTCCTGGTTGCATCATGTGCAAAGAGGGTTAGGTGGTAAGTAAGAGATTTTAGATTGATGTTGTTCCTTTAGAGGATGATCAGAGAGTTTCCTCTAGGTACCAAATCAACAGAACTGCCCAAGTACCACAGGGAACATACCGAGAGGAAATGTCAGGTCTTGAAAAGATAGAACGGGTCAGTTGTCATGCTCACAGTCTTTCTTCATGAGTGTTTGTATTATTTCCTGTTGTCTTGATTTACAGTTGATAGAAAAAGAGTTGGATCCAGGAAAGGGGAAGAGAGCGAGAGCGGAGAGGATGACGGGATGGAGTCACCTCATGAACCCCCTAGCGTTAGTGTAATTGTTCATGGTGCGGGGCGACCCACAACTGGACACGCAGGTTAGCTTTGATTTTGATTGTTGTGGATGTGTAGAAAGGGAGTAAGATCAGATATCTATCAAAATGCCAATTACCCACCTTGCATAGTGAGAGTTTTCATCCTGATGTGTACCAAGAAATATAGCCAGAAGCACAACTCGCAATTCTCTTCCAGTGAAATTCTTTCTTTTTTACATGCATGTCTATGTTTACTGTATCTGTATGTACTTGCCTCCTTTATGTGAATTGATTATGTCAACTGCAGGTTAGAGCGGGATGGAGATCGCCCGGACAACGTAGTCCTAATATTTATGTTTTCTTGAACAGACACAACAAGCCTAGCAAGCAACCATAGTGCAACGTCCCAAGGCAGTCCCCCAGGTCCTGTCCAGATTGCAGTGGATGTGGTCAATTGCAACCCTGCTGCCACTTCGCTGCCAAAACAAGCCCCCCATGTGCCGGAAGACGCCGGATCTGAGCGAGATTATGTAGTGTGAATCTGTTTCTTTATTTGAGGGTCTTTAATTCCTGTATTTTCTTGTTATGCATTTTCTTGTGCATAATCAGCAGCAGCAACAATTGTAGTATTAATTATGGAGACATCTTTTTCTTTCATATGATCTAGTTATAGCATAGATAAAGAAATTCATGATGAGGCCCTACTGACTAAGGAAATGCCTGTGTATGAGGCATTGGTGCTTTTTTGTTTTACACAGTAGTCTACATATATTAATGGAAAGTTGGAAGTATTGTCAGTGTGTGTGTATATGTATATGTATATCTATATGTATATCTATATGTATATCTATATGTATATATATATATATATATATATATATGTATATCTATATATATATATATATATATATATATATATATATATATATATATATATATATACACATACATATGCATATGCATATACATATACATATACATATACATATACACACACACATATACATACATAAATACATACATGCATATACTTCCATATATGTGTGTATATATTTATATATGTATATGTATGTATGAATATACAGGTTTATTTTGTTTTGTTTTTTTAAGATGGTCCGTTTTCAAGAGAACATATGGAATTCAGATTATGGCAGCACGGATATCCACTGTGTTTTTCTCTTTGTTGTCATTTTGGAGCCGATTGAGAAAATAGAAATAACAAGACAAGGGACATCTCCTTGTTACCAACGATCAGTGATCTTTGGAAGAGTGTTTAGTTGTCGAAAGTCATTGTGACATGAACAGAGGTGTTTTCTCAGTTTTTGTTGGTTGTGTGAGGTTAGTTAATTCCCTGCCTCTTTTCAAGTGGAACTTTAATTAAGGCAAACTGTAGTCCTACTGTCATATCTTCCAACATTGTGTCTCAAACTAAAGTGATATATAATGTAGATAAACCGAATAATACATAGAAATTGATCCATATTTTCTTTATACTCTGAGTCTAATAATTAGACTCAAGTATCCAAATGTATAAATATATTATTGATAAGTAGAGTTGCAAATTCTCATTTCTGTCTAATCGAATATATAGATTTTCGGCAGGAAAGTTAATACACTAGAAAATAATGCAGAGTTCACATCATTTTATTTTCAATATGTGCAGTTAAAACCATACTTTTGTGTCTTACGTGAGATTATTATTATTATTATTCATATTATTCATATTATTATTTAAAGTATATTTATGTATTTTTCCCTTTTTTAATTTTTTTAGTGTCCTCCAGATTTTCACAGTATGTGGAGTGTCTTTGAAGATTATATTACAGACAGTAAATTCATATTCAATGGACTGTATTCCATTTAGCAAAGTTATCCGACACAGAATGCAAACCATAGATCAACATTTCTGGAAAACCAAAGGTTAATGTATCTATAGTTCTATTACAACTGTTCTGTCAAATGCATATATCCCACAGCTTTGAATGGCTGATTGCATCGTGTTCTTTGACAGGTCTTCTCTTTTACAAGAATCCTGGAAAGAAATGAAAAAACAATAATAATAATAATAAAAAATAAGGAACAGACGAGAAAAGTCTCTTTTTCTGTCTTTCTCATTAGCCAAAGTAACCAAGTGAGGTTGGGTGCACTTGCATAGTATTAACTTGAGATTTTTCTAAAGCCTTGTGTGTTGATAATAATGATCTCGAATAATTGAAATAGAGCAAATCAAGCTGATTATCTCCATGTAAAAAAAGTAACAGCAAAAAGAAAAAAAAAAAATGTACATAGTAAAAGAAAAAGAAAAAAAAAAAAAGGAAAAAAAAAACAATATTTGCTTAATTAAATTTGGAGTTTGATGTTAAGTGTAAATATGTTTAGACCGAGTAATTGTGGCTTATGAAAGAGGTTGTAATACTTGAGTCTTATAGATGTTGTGATTTTTTTATTATCATTATTATTATTATTATTATTACTTTTTTTAATGGAAATGTATTATTGACTTCTTTATTTCTGATATTCTGTTTCTTAAGCAGCTCAGTTGTTAACAGAAAACCACTACATTCTTTTTTTCTTTGTGAATATGAAGTGTTGAGGGTCATGGATCCCACAAAATAGACCTTTTTGTGATCATTGCTTGAAGGAAGTCACAGAGCTGGAACCATAAATAGCGGAACTGCTTCATCTGCTTGTAACACGTGTAAGTATTTCAGATATGCATTAAACTTCGACCAAATAGGAATGTATTTTCTCCCTGATGAATAATTCTAAGATTTATTTAGATGTATTTGAATACAGAAGGGTTGCTGAATTATACATTTAGGAGTGAAGGCAAAGCAGGTATGTATCTTTATCTATATACGCTGCAGTTTCTAATTGAGCGTATAACATTGTGTTTTCTAATTGGTATTTTTGTACGGAACAACTCTGTTAATATGATATGTATGAAATATAGATTTAAGACAGTATTCAGTGACAGTCCATTATTTTAGATTTAAACTGTAAACAGTTTGAAGCTTTAGATATGAAATTATAATGTTATATGCATATAGTACATCTGGTGTGATATGTAGTACTGTAGATATAACTTCTTATTGATAAATATGTTTACATAGTTCATATACCAGTGTTATAAACCCCATAATTCAAAACCTCTATATTATAGTTCAGATTTAGGTTTCTATATTTGATACTTATTTCCTCCACTTTTTTTTTTTTTTTTTTTTTTTCCAAAAAGTTGCTGGCTTCACATTCTTAAGAAAGGAATTAAGAACTGTTGGTAGATTGTAGTCATTTCTTCTGTCTTTCATGTTTCTGAACTCCAGAATTGAGAAGCCACACGAATGTTAGAGTTTAAGTTAAATCTTTTAATCCACGGAATGAATATGGTTACGTGTTGTTAAATCACTTGTTTTGTTCAGCCAACAATGATATAGTTTCACTGTTCATCTGTTAGTGGGAGTTGGAAAGATTGGATTATTTTATATTGGTATCTTTGGGCGTTGACTCCTAAAGTCGGGAAAAGATCAGAAGTATAGAATTCTATATTGCCAATCACCTAGTCAGACATTATTCAAAGAAATGTTCATAAGTTAAAGATAATGTGAGAGGCATTACACTTCTCAAGTCATGCAGACTTCATCATCCTCTGTCTTATTGTATTAAGATAGGTCACTCATGTCTCTTTTTTTTTTTCTCTCTCACTCTCTCTTTTTAAGTTTCAGATTGTATTTACAAACATTTAATCTAATTAAGGGATAGACTCAAGACATTTTAGTATGATTGGGTGTGTAGTAGTAGTACTCGCCTCATTATCATAACAGAGGTTGGGAAAGATGGAGGTATTTAACATGTCGAAACTCATTGTATGTTGCCATGATTTATGAATATTTTCTTTATGTTAAGAGATGTGAAAGCACCTTTACAGTTTTGTCAAATATTATAAACCTGTAAGAAGTGTGAGGAGTCAGCTGCTCGTTATTTCATATCTTACGTCATTTCTGTAAACCAGTCTTGCCAGTCATGTACTACATTTTCCTTTTTGTGAAGCCTTCCTATAAATCCAATTGGTCTTACTCTTCTCATTGCTTTAGTATTCCAATCATGAAACTTTCTTTTTAAGCTTGGAAATTATGTTACTCTTAGACATATATATTGTGCAAATTTTATTATATATATATATAGAATAAAGTAAGTTTCTTTTATTAACCTGTGTTTCAATTATGGTAGTGTTGTCTTTTTTTTATATATACAAAATATCTGTGTACTATAAAAAATACAAATGAATTAATTTTATAATGAAAGATAAATGATAAAGAGGAAAGTGTCATTAGAAAAACTGTTAAAGAAATAAAATTTGTTAGCAGTGGCATGATAACAATGAGGGAAATAACATTGGTTGCTAATACTAGAATTGTTGATAGCTTTTCTCTTCAGTATTATAGAAATCAGAACAAATAAACCTCTAAAGGACAGCTAAGTTCAGAGCCACACATGCACGCAGGGAAAATGCATCTGTTAAGTCTTATTCAGATCACAATTAATTCAGCCATGTTTTCACTTTATATATTATCATATATGAATAACTCAGACATATCTCTTTGACAACTTTTGACATTTCATTCTGTGTATATAATTATCTGAGAATGAAGATATCTCTACTAACCCTAAGAGATGGGCCACATTTTAAGATGTTTGGTCTGAGCTTGGCATCTCAAGATAGCATGTGTCTATTATTTTCTAGAATTGTGGTATGATATATGGGTATGTATGATATATTAACCCACTCACGATGGGGGCATTCTAGCCTTGAATGTCACAATGCCGGGGCTTTCGAATTATTAGGCCTAAATCAATTAAACGGCTGGCACAATACTGTGCTGCCCGGCCACTGGGCTTTTGAATGAGCAGTACAGTACTGTACCACCCATCCAGAGTGGGTTAACCCATTCAGCCCTGCATGTTACAATGCCTGGGCTCTCGAACGCATAGGCCTAAACCGAACGGGCCTTGAATGCGCAGTACTGTAGTGTACCACCCGTCCAGAGAGGGTTAATAGTGTTATAATTAGTATTTGGCAAGATGAGTTCGTTACAAAACTGAAAGAATAACTAGCTTGCATTATGAACAAAAAAATAAAATGCAGTGTGAAAGTGATACTATTACCAATTGTTTTAGTAGGTCCTCTTAACTAAAGGAATGAATAGCTTGTAGTTTCAAAGGAAAAATGTAACACAAAAGTAATTCAACCCCGCAAAAATGAACACCAAGGAAGGGTTAAGGCTTAACCCAATGACGATGGTGTGTAACACCGTCGTGCCTGGTGACGGGGTGACACTAGTGTACGTCCCCTAGGTGATATTACTTAGGCCTGGCTTAGGGGGTTGCTAGTTCTCACTGGGCCTGTTGGGATTGGGTTAATATATATAGATATCAATGTGAATATAGACAAGCTAAATAGCAATGCAGGAACCATGTAGTTTTTTAAATAAAATAAGATGACGACAATAAATGAGCCATGGTGATCATCCATCTTTTACCTACTTGTGTTAATTTTGTTTGTTATTTGATTACCTTTGGTGGATTCTCTATATTTAACCCATTAATGACGGTTGACAAGGTATCACATCAAGGGGTGGCAGGGTCAGTCGCCGGAGACGAGATATTTCGTCATGGTTATCCTCCTGGCTAGCACGCCAGGTGATCCGGGTGTACAGCGCCCGGCCATAGCCAGTGCGGGCGAGATTCCCGAGGCATTAGGCTTATGAGTTTGAAATATTCCGGCACTTCGACCATTTAGAGCCAAAATAGCAACGTCTTTAACCCACTCACGATGGGGGCATTCCAGCCTTGCATGTTACAATGCCAGGGCTCTTGAACACATAGGCCTAAATCAGTTAAATAAATGACGCTGTATGACGTCACCCTGCGAACGGGCCTTGAATGCGCAGTACCCGTGGTGTACCACCCATCCAGAGAGGGTTAACCCACTTCCGACAGGGGCATTCCAGCCTTGCATGTCACAATGCCGGGGCTTTCGATCGCTTAGGCCTAAATCAATTAAATGACTGGCACCATATTGTGCCACCTGGCCACCGGGCCCTTGAATGAGCAGTACCGTAGTGTACCACCCGTCCAGAGAGGGTTAATGGGTGAAGTGTACCTATTTATAGATATACAAATTGTGCCATTTTTGCCAAGATCATAAAAATAACTGCAAAGATAGAGTATATGATTTATTAACTAAGACAAAAAAAAATTGTAGATTGTGTCAAGTTAGTGGAGTACTTCATTTGGAAAAAAAGTAGCAGAATAAAAAGGAAGGATAATGATGCAGATTGAGGTGCCCAAGTTAAAGGAATTTGTAAGAGATCAAATGCCTGGCACAAACGTTACGATAGCTCGATATTGTGGATGATTTTACTAGTACTAAAAATCTGGCTATCCATGCACATAATATAGACTGCTAAAGGAAACAATCTGAAATATGGATTACAAATACTATGTCCCCCTTGTAGCCATGGGAAGGGTTTGAAAAATGTCCAATAATAATGATCTTTTATTTTTGTAATACAAACAATCATTACTTCTGTCACTGGAATTTGTAAATTGTACAGAACTGACAAAAATAATACCAAATAGACTTTCGTAATAAAAAAAAATACATCACAAAACTTCTCCATGGGTATATTTGTACATTCTGACCCCATTTGTTGATGAAAATGTAAATACAAACAAAAACTGATCACACATTGTAGGGGTACATATATTATAAAGCATCAAAGTTAAGCAAATATTTTAACTTGGAGAGATATAAAGACAAACAATTAAACTTGAATATTCTAGTAAAATATCACGCTATCACATATTTATAACCGAAGGATAAATGCTGAATAACTAAAAATCTATGAGCTCTTCAGTTGCACATCTGTTTCATAATTGTGCAAGAAAGGTCCATCACTTGCAGGTATTCATCTCCTCCATCAATGAGTCTATGGTCACACACCTGCAATTAAATTTTTGTTTTTATTACTCTCAAGGTACACATTATTATATTTAAGAAATGTATAGGGAAAACATATCTCCAAATTTATCTTCCTAATCCAATCTCCTTCTTCCAGACCCTATCTCTACCTACCTACCTCTCTATCTAACTATCTCTACCTACCTCTCTATCTCTCTCTCTACCTACCTATCTCTCTCTCTCTACCTACCTCTCTATCTCTCTCTCTACCTACCTATCTCTCTCTCTCTACCTACCTATCTCTCTCTCTCTACCTACCTCTCTATCTCTCTCTCTACCTACCTATCTCTCTCTCTCTCTACCTCTCTATCTCTCTCTCTCTACCTACCTCTATATTTATCTCTCACTACCTACCTCTCTATCTCTCTCTCTCTACCTACCTCTCTATCTCTCTACCTACCTTTCTATCTCTCTCTCTCTACCTACCTCTACTTACCTACCTATCTATTTATCTCTACCTACCTCTCTATCTATCTATCTCTCTATCTAACTATCTCTACCTACCTCTCTATCTCTCTCTCTCTCTACATACCTCTACTTACCTACCTCTATCTCTACCTACCTACCTATCTATTTATCTATCTATACCTACCTCTACTTACCTACCTCTCTATCTCTACCTACCTACCTATCAATTTATCTCTACCTACCTATCTATCTATCTATCTATCTCTACCTACCTATCTATCTATCTATCTCTACCTACCTACCTACCTACCCCTACCTCTCTCTCTCTACCTACCTACCTCTCTATCTCTACCTACTTACCTCTCTATCTCTACCTACCTCTATATTTATCTCTCACTACCTAGCTCTCTATCTATCTATCTCTACCTAACTCTATATCTCTTTCTCTCTACCTACCTAGCTCTCTATCTATCTATCTATCTATCTATCTATCTCTCTCTCTCTCTCTCTCTACCTACCTCTCTATCTATCTCTTTCTACCTACCTATCTCTCTATCTATCTCTCTCTACCTACCTAGCTCTCTATCTATCTATCTATCTATCTATCCATCCATCTATCCATCTGTACCTACTTCTCTATCCGTCTATCCCTATCATTCCATCTCTACCTACCTACCTCTATCTCTCTCTCTCTACCTACCTCTCTATCTATCTATCTATCTATCTATCTCTACCTACCTCTCTATCTATCAATCATCCATCTGTACCTACTTCTCTATCCGATGATAATCAGATAAGATTAGAAAAGATGAGTCAGTACTCATAGCTGACAGAGGCCAGGCCGCCTCTTGCATATAGCCCAGACGAAGTGACGTCTTCGCAAATCTGTCTGAACTGAACTGATCTATCCGTCAATCCAGATCTATCAATCTCTATCTACCTCTCTATCTATTTCTATCTACCACTCTATTATCTATCTAGATCTACCTTGCTATCTCTCTATCTCTACTAACCTCATTAGATATTTATCTCGATCTACCTATCTATCCATCTCTCATCTCTACCTATTCATCTCTCTCTCTTCTTCATATTACATCTCCTCTCATTCCCGTTCAGTGCGATAAACAAACTCAGATGAACGACAGCCGCACTTACCGCCAGCCTCTCGTAAACTGTAGCTTTCTGAATGTCACCCAGTTGATTGTTGTTCATGAGTACATCGTGTATTTGGTTGAGGACCTGTAATGTGAGCGAGTTCGATGAAGTAGTGACCCTGAATGTTAATTGCGAGTAATATGATCGAACGAGGAAAAAGACCATCAATATAAATGTATTTCTTGTGAAATATTTACACAGTGAATGCTTGAAAAGAGGTTGGGGATGACTGATGTAGTGCAACATGTATGGAAAGCAGTGTTGCACTTAATTACCATAAGCAACTTCTTAACCTGTTTTCAGTTATCACCTACTTGTTAAGTGCATCTTGCTTCAATAATGATGATGATATATGATATGATATATGATGATATATATAATATATAATATATAATAAAATAATAATAGTAATCATAATAATAACAAAAATAATGATAATAGTAATACTAAAAATGAATAAACAAAAACAACAAAAAACGGATCAAATAAGACTTAACCAATGAGAAAAAGTACCAAAAGAAATGCCAAAAGTAATGAGGTAACTGCAGCCTTTTGTTTGCCTTACCTGTGTAGCAGAGTAGCCTTCGGCCATCATAATGTTTACAAAGTCACTCA
>NW_028234436.1:17785068-17787568 GCF_977035675.1 Penaeus japonicus
CCGACAAACCTGCGGCCAAGACCACACTGGCAGAGCCTGCGCCCAAACCCCAAAGGGTGAGGAAGCCAAGGCCACCCAAAAAGAAGGCCAAGGCGACCAGGAATACTCCACCTCCCAGGAGACCCAGCCCTTCCAACTCGACCTGTCCTGACGACAGTGACGAGTCAAGTGAGGAAATCACACCCAGTGTGGAACTCACCAAGGAGTTGTCAGACTCCGAAATGTCTGACGTTACCCACACGGGGGCGTCGGACACAGAGACCGTATACCTTGACGTCAATGACTTAGTGAACGCAGACAAGCACTATGGCCACTAACTTAAGCATACTGCAGTGGAACATCAACAGCTTCTCCCCTAGGGCCGCCCTTCTCCACGCGATCGTGCGATCTCGGAACATTGATGTTGTCATGCTCCAAGAGACGCTAACAGGGGAATCTGTACGCTTCTCGGGATATCATCCCTTTGTGCTACCGAGTACGCAAGGTACCAGAGGCCTGATTACCCTTGTGAAGTCGACTATCCCCTGCTCCCTGATTGCCGATCCTGGGCAGTGCGGAGAAGGTGTCGAATCCCTTGCTGTTGAGATCCATTTGGCCGGGGGTCCTCTCAAGCTGTACAATGTATACAGTAGGCCAAACTGTAGGGGCTTAGATATCAGTGAAGCCTGTGCTGCTGCAGCACATGAGCTAATTTTTATAGGGGGGGACTTTAATGCCCACCACCCTATACTGGCTCCCACTCAGAGACGTGATATGGCAGGCTGCCATATAGCCGAGGTGCTAGAGTCATGCCCAGAGATTGCTCTTCTCAACAGCCAGGAGCCTACGCATGTTGGCGGGGGGGTCCTTGACCTCACCTTTGTCACTGCGGCCCTGGTCGAGAGAATTAGTTGGTCTGTGGACAACACTGCCACGAGCGATCATTATGGGATAGTCACCACCATCTTGGATGCTGGCCCGGCACCCATGCCCCAGCACAATCCTCGATGGAAGGTGGAAAGAGCCAACTGGAAAGCCTTCCAGGAGGCTCTGGCCGTGTGCCTCAGAACCAGTGACTCCTCACTTAATGATAATGTGGATATACTTGAGGCCAGACTAGTAAATGCCATAGACGAGGCAGCCTCAGAAACCATCCCCAAAACTCGTCAGTGGTCCAGGTGTTTCAAGGACGCCTGGTACTATAATGATGAGATTAAGGAGGTTAACCACAGAATCAATATGTGCAGAAGACACTTTCGCAGACAGAGAACTCCCGAGAACCACACTCTTCTAAGAGAGGCTCTCAGGGATGCTCAGGAAACTGCTAAGAGGTTAAAGCAGGAAAAGTGGCTGGAGTGGTGTGAGTCCTTTGGCCACCAAACCTCCCTTTCAGAATTGTGGAACCGTATCAGACGGGCCACGAATCGCTCAGCCCCCAAAAAGACCCACCATGACCCGCGGTCGGAGGCGGAGAGACTGGCACTCGAGTTCTCTGCTAGAACAAGTAGCGTCGGACTACCAGCAGAGCTGAGGGCATGCCAAGAACAACTGCTCCCAGGCAGGCATGCCCTCATCAGAGAAAAGGCGGTCGAGCCTGATGATACAGATGCCATGTTCTCTCTGAGGGAATTACGGCGAACATACAAGTCCAGTTCCCGGTCAGCCCCGGGTAGCGATGGGATCTCCCACCCCATCATTTCCCACCTAGGACATGAAGGTGAGCTTGCACTTTTGCATCTCATCAACAAGTCCTGGGAAACTTCCTCACTGCCACAGTGCTGGAAGAGGGCTGATATAATTCCCGTCCCCAAACCAAAGGAGCCAGGACGGTACCGCCCCATCTCCCTGCTTAGCTGTCTAGGAAAGACAGCAGAGAAAATGGTACTGAATCGGCTCCAATGGAAGCTGGGACCTCCACATGAACACCTACACGGGTTCACAAGGGGCAAGAGCACTACCCACAGCATTGCCACCTTACTGAGCACTGTCAGCAGCAGCAGCGCTGTCATTGTCTTCCTTGACCTGGAGAAGGCTTTTGAACTGGCAAACCCGTTAGCCATTCAGGAGATCCTGATCCGCAAGGGAATCAAAGGCAGGCTGCTTGTCTGGATTGGCGATTACTTTCGGAACAGAACTGCCAGAGTGAAGTTCCAAGGTCACCTTTCCAGGCATTTGCCTCTAGAGAATGGCACCCCTCAAGGAGGGGTCCTTAGCCCGGCCCTGTTCAACATCCTCATGTTAAACATTCTCGACATTCCACTCCCAGCGGGGTGCACGATCATTTCATATGCAGATGATCTAGCAATTATCTCCACTGGGAGAAGAAATGTGAATCCAGTCGGAAAGGCCCAGCGTTGTCTGGACCTAATAACTGAGGAATGCTGCAGAGTCGGGCTTAAGATCTCAGCAGCCAAATCGAAGGCAATGGCGCTGAAACATGATGTCTGTGATCAAAGACTGCGAGTCCAAGGTATAGAGCTTGAGTGGGTACACGTCTACCAATACTTGGGGGTATGGATCG
>NW_028234436.1:17797568-17800068 GCF_977035675.1 Penaeus japonicus
ATTATTATAATTATTATCATTACTAATAGTAAAGATATTAGCCATATTTATTGACATTATCGTTACTATCATTGTTGTTATTTTTATCATTATTATTATTATCATTGTAATGACTGTCTTTACAATGAACAATGCATTCTTATTATCAGTATCATAATAAAGATAATTAAGAAAAATGATGAAAATCATAGTAACTATTTTCATAAAATTTATATCATTGGTAGTAGCCACAGCAGAGATGATTATGATTAATAATGAAGAAAATTATGATGATAATAAATGATAATATTGAAAATTAAAATAATGATCACGAATGAATAGATAAACGAAGAAAATATAGAAATCAACAAATGAATGACAGCAACGCAATGTTTTTTTTTTTTATTTATTTTATTTATTTTTATTTATTTTTTTTTTTTACAAAATCAATAGGTCACTTAGCGTATGTAAATGACGAGAACGTGACGAAGTTTCATTCCACGGACAAAATTTAGTCGAACAATAACGTATGTGTGTGTGTGATCTCATTTAAGTTAACATAAAGTATTAACACTCGGGAATTTGACGAGTGCAGGTGAAATGGTCGGGAGATATTGAAACGAACAACAAACAAAATCCATTTTTATTTCTCAAGTATATTTTCATAAATATCTGAATAAACATGATAAATAAATCTCCATCCTGGTTAACATTCACAGCCAACACCAGCCACATATGCCGTCGAAAAGGCATGTTCTCCATCAATACATGGTATATCTTCACTTAAACTATCTTTTAGCTCAAAATACCACTTGAAAACGTGAAGGTCTGCACTAATTTTCAAATGACACTTTTAGATTTGAAAACGTGAAGGTCTGCACTAATTTTCAAATGACACTTTTAGATTTGAAAACGTGAAGGTCTACACTAATTTTCAAATGATACTTTTAGATTTGAAAACGTGAAGGTCTGCACTAATTTTCAAATGACACTTTTAGATTTGAAAACGTGAAGGTCTGCACTAATTTTCAAATGATGCTTTTAGATTTGAAAACGTGAAGGTCTGCACTAATTTTCAAATGATACTTTTTGATTTGAAAACGAGAAGGTCTGCACTAATTTTCAAATGACACTTTTAGATTTTCGAAAATAAGAGAAATCATAATTCTTTTTGTATCATAATGCACCAAGACATACATACAATAAGACGGTTTTGCATGTTGAGTCCCAAAACACTAGCATTTGCAACGTCAATATGAGACACAAATAACATTCTGAATACAAACACTGGCTCCTATAACGTCAGCAAACCCGAATGGATTCTGGCAACAGTGCAAACAACTTCGTGCAGAAATATAGCACAATGTGTACAAAAATGCCTATCTGTAAAAACGAAAAAAAAAAAAAAAATGCAGTCACTGAAAATCATGTTCAGAAGAAAATGGCGGTGGAGCAAACGTGGATGGTGGAACAGACATCAGATCTAGCTGTGATATTTACATACGTCATTTAACATTACAAATCGTTTGTATGAAGAGAAAAGAAAAATGTCATGGAGTATAGTTTTCTTTTGAAGGACATTTGCCGAATGGGTGTTGAATGCTGATGATGATTTCGTACAAAAAGTGGAATGATATTTTTTTTGCTTTACATCTGAACTGATTACCAATAAAAAAAAAACAGTTCTCGCATATTGTCACACAAATTTCCACGGAGTATGTGTGCAAACTGAAACAGATTGCTTTGCAACACCATGCAGTTAAGACCCCACCCCGTACCCCTTGCAAGTAGAAGAATATGACTTTGGGTGATTTTCTACCACTCTACCGAAAATGGCACTGCGGCTGTTGGCACACATCAGTATCACTCTCTGAAGGCACTACTGACCGTCCCATCAAAGAGACGTGACCCTTTGTACCAGGCTGCCCCGGAGAGACCTGTGTGCTGGCTCGTTGTCTGGGACACCTTTGCGATTTACGTAATCAAAGCACGGGGAAAATCGCCCTTCCGATCGCAAAGCTCGATCGTTTTAGTCTGTTTGGATTTTCCTTCTTTTTAGATTAAAAAACAAAAACAAAAATTCTCTTGACTAGATCATGCTCACTCTTTGTGTTCTTTGTAATGTATTTATTTTTCTTCTCTTTTTTTCCCGCAGTCCCTTTCTGCTCGACTTCGCTCTCTTTCAGAAATTCCACAAACGTTTCCAGTGCAGAGAGAGAAAGTGATTCGAGGTCAGTCGTGGTTGAACCGCCTGTGGGAGAACCTTGGGTGTGTAGGCTATGAGCATGTGTGCGTGTGTGTGTGAGCATATTCATCTGTTGTTGCACACTTACAAACATACAGTTTGTATGAGTGATATATATCATATATGTATATATATATATATATATATATATATATATATATATATATATATATATATATATATATATATATATGTATGTGTGTGTGTGTGTGTGTGTGTGCGTGTGTGTGTGTAGATAGATAAATAGAGAGAGAGAGAGAGAGAGAGAGAGAGAGA
>NW_028234436.1:17817568-17822568 GCF_977035675.1 Penaeus japonicus
CAATATCATTATCAGTATTATTTTTATCATCATTATCATTATTACTATCGTTATCATTTTCGTTAACATTATCATATTTTTTATTATTATCATTATCAATATTGCTATCATTATTGTTATTAGCATTATTGTTACAAATATTACCATTATCATCATCATCATTATTACCATTAACAGTAGTACTACCACTACTGAATTTATTATTACCATCACTATCTGACTCATATTCATTATAAGTAAAGGGAAAAGGGATCTGAATATCATTATGAAAAAAAAAAAAATGCAATATTCAATATAACTCTGCAGGGCTCAGGACTTATCATGTTGCATAATAATTACTGAAGCTTTTCGATTTCTCCTCGTAATTAATCTACATGTTTTTTTATCATTATTATAATTTTTGAAAAAGAAATAGAATTATGAAAATTATACTGATTATAATGATTATGATAATACTGATAATAATAACGATAATGATGGTAATGTTGATAACATTAATGATGATCATTATAATGATGATGGTAACAACAATTATGATAATGATGATAGTAATGCTAATAATGATGATGATAATGATAAAAAAACAATAATAATGATGATAATAATAGCATTATTATCAATAATGATAATAATGATACTGATAAAGATAATGATGATCATAATAATATCAATAATAAAAATGATAAAACTATTAATGATGATAACAATAATGATAATATTAATAATGATAATAATAATGATAATAATAATGGTAGTAAAAGTGATGATAGTAAAAGTGATGATAGTAAATGTGATAATGATGATAAGATAATGAGGATAATAATAATATCAACAATAATAATAATGAAAATAATACACATTAATGACAAAACTTAATGATATGAATAATAAAACCATTCATAATGATAATGACAATGCTGCTACTACTATTAATTAATAATAATAATGATAATAATAAACAAATGAGCGAGTTAATAAATAAAAGCAAAAAACAGTTCCGCATAAAAGTCAACTAATATTTCTCTTTTAAATTTCTTTTTTAATAAATTTAATTAAAAAGTTTTGCTTGCGCTACAATGCTTGTTTTTCCTTGACTTTGGTATTTATTGAGTTTAATAATGAACAGGAAGTCAACAGCATATAACTTTTAATGGAAATATTTCTCACTTGTGGTCTTTTTCATTTTGAATTAAACTTCAAGGATCTCAAATTGATAATAAAGATTGTGATATTGATAATAATGAAGATAAGAGTAATAAAAGATGATAATGATGATTATGATTATCATAATGGTATTACGAATAATGTTGTAATGGTATAGATTAATAGAATATGAAATATATCAGTTAGAATATTAGTGTGTAATTGACAGAAAATATATAAGACAAAAAAAAAAAAAAAAAAAAAAAATACAAACTAAAATTCCTCACCATCAATATCATAAGCTGAAGAATGCCCCACTTGCAAACATAACTAGGCAGAGACGTTTCTTTCCCGTCTTAGCCAGAGCCGTGAATATTGCACCGACGAATCGATTCTCCAATGGGTCTTTACATCTTAAGTGGAAGGTCGATATTGTTGTTGCAAAGTGCAAAACAAGTTCGGAATAACGAGGTCGTCTCTCGGTACTCAAAGGACGATTTTAAGGAAGATAATTATGATGATAAATTTTGATGTTTTTGTTTATGTATTTATATATATTCATGATACTGAGAAAGAGGATTGTAAATAAGGTGGTTGAGACTTATTTATTTCTTGATAGAAGTGGTTGTTGTTGTTGTTATTGTTATTGATATTTTGTTATGTTATTGATTTATGATGTTGATATTATCATAATGTTATTTTGTGATGTTATTGTGTTATTAAGTTGTTGTTGGTGTTTTGTTATGTTGTTTTTACCCCTTCATTATGGTTATTATCATTATTGTTATCATGGTTATTTTAATTATCGTACATTATTGTTGATATTATTATTATTATCATTATCATCTCCTAACCACCATCATTATCATCATAATCGTAACAATTATCATCATTCTTTTTATCATCATTAATACCATCATTGGTATCAACAGCATCACTATCATCATCCTTGTTATCATAATTATTTTAATCATTCTTAGTATTGCCATTAGTATCATCATCATCCTCGTTATCATCATTTTATCATGATTATCATCACAATCACAATTTTCACTATCATACTCTTCATCATCATTGATATCAATATTCCTGTCATTATCATTGTCAATCACCATAATTATCGTTATTGTTGATGTTGTTTTTATCATCATTAAGTTCCTTTTCATTAAGATATCTCGTGTCATTTCATATGGAAATGCCAATAGTAATATTAGTTGCAACACGAATTATGATATTACTAGTAATAATGATAATGATAAAAATTATAATGATGATGATAATAATAAAAATTATTATGATAATAATAATCATAATATAATAGTGATAGTAATGATAATAACAATAACAATAATGATAATAACAACAGTAACGATAACAACAGCAATATAATTATAATTATTTTTAAAAATTGCAGTTCTACTCTCATGGCAATTCGTATTCTATTTATGTTGTCTACCATGATTATCATCCTCTCAATATAATTACATAATCATATAATTAATACAATATAATCGTTATATCAATATGTTTCCTATTAGTCATTTTTATTCAGAAGCGATAAAAGTGATAATTTTTTTTCTAGCAATGACCATTTGCGCATGACTCCTAATAATGTCTTAGCCGCAAGTTGCAAATAGGGAAAGGCATTGCAAACATAATGATAAGTATGATAATGAAAATTGTGATTATGGTGATAATGATGATAAAATGATAATAACGATGATAATCATGATAATACTAAGAATGATAAAAAAATAGATTCTGTGTATCTTATCGATGGTGAAAGTAAGTTGCAATATACAAACGCGATACACTCTTCACTGCAACATATCTCTATTTGTATTTTGTGATATATTGTATCTGTATGTATGTCGCACTCACTCCTCATATCTGTATCTGTAAATCTGTTTATTTTTTCTACTGCACTAACGTACTATTAAATTCCATTGCAAATATACATTGCACGCACAAATTTGGCGACAATAGAACGGCAACATCAAATCAAGAATGAAACAAGAAGCTATTGTTATAATGAAACATTAATTTTCATCCGTTGCAATCATTTTTATATATTGTATATACAGTGCATGGCAAATGTTTTTTTTTTCTTCGCAAAACTGAAATTTTTCTCTTTTTTTTGGTCTGGAATAGAGTGTATCCGTTGCACACCCATGTTGCAGGACAATGCTGCAACAGCCTCAGACATACGAATCATCCCTGGACTATCCTGCATGTCTCTTCCTTCTCTTTATTGAGTTTCAGTCAAATCCACGAGAGTTGGATATTAATTTCAAGTCCATGAATTTTTAAGAAATAATTATTCCGTTGCATTATTCCTAGAAATGCAGTGAAAAGTTGTGAGGTAATTTAATTTTCAAAAGTCAGAGTTTGCTTACGGCAAAAGTAACGATTTTAACTTCCAAATATAAATCAAATTGATACGTAGTCTTTTCCTACATTCCTTGTTCTGTGTTGTTTTTAATATTTGGTTTTGGAGCGTGCGCGCGCATGTACACAACCACATATATATTAATCAAACCAGGTCAGGAATTACCAACATAGACTTTGATTGAACAAACTTTACCTACATGTGAAATATTAATCTTGCGTTATTTGTAGCGGATTTCACACATTAATTCCTTCAACAAATATTTACTTTTAGCCGTCACATCGTCAATGCAAGCGCTTGCAAAACATGAAACTCGTCAACAATATAGCAAAGTAGACGCTAAAATAAATATACATACATATATATATATATATATATATATATATATATATATATATATATATATATATATATAGATATAATATTAACCCGGATAACGTAACAGCGAGGGATTAATACTTAGCGGAGAGAGAGGTCAGATCGCTATAAATACATCACTCGGTATTCAGCACAGGCCCGACTGCTGTATCTAGCAAGGATAAACACTGGAAATTGGATTTAGGAGGGCGGGTGATACTGGCCTTTGGTAGTGGATGTATAGTGTGTAGTGTATAGTGTATTGTGGGCTGTTGGTAGCTGGCATAACTGTTGGTGTGTGTGTATGTGTGTGGTGCGTTTGTGTGTGTGTGGGTGGGTGGGTGGGTGGATGGGTGTGTGTGTGTGGGTGGATGGGTGTGTGTGTGTGTGTGTGTGTGTGTGTGTGTGTGTATGGGTTTGTGGATGGGTGTGTGTGTGTGGGTTTGTGTGTGTGTGTGTGTGTGTGTGTGTGTGGTGCAGTTAAGAATTGTTTCAACTGGGTGAACCGTTCCTAGCAATCATTGAATTTGTGGGCAATTGATGGGAAATAGTGGAAAGGTGGCAGGTTGGCAAACTCTAATTGGGTTAGTTCAGTCCCATACTTTTTTTTTTCTTATATTGGGACGAGGTAAGTCATGTTTTGGCCCAATAGCAATATTTATATTTTTGGGCCGTTATGAGAAATTTGGTATTAGATTAAAATAATTATCATTACAGCAAAACCGATCTGACCTTGATATAATGGATCAGCTTGCAACACTACTACTTTAGGGCCAATATTTGTAATTTTGTAAGGGGGAAAAACACCGGCCTGTCACGAGAATACAGTTGTTGGCTTTAATATATTAGCTGTCTACCAATATATATATGCCAATTTTCATAGGCTAAAATGCATATTTCACATGGCCATTCTCATAATTTGGTTTTACATCAAACTTCATTCAATATGTACGCCTCTTCTTCTAAAAAAATATAACATACATAAACCACCACTATTTTTGTTCATTTATACGCTATAAGTTCTATAATTTCTACAGTTAAGTTTCTTTAAACTTTGTTTTACATACGATGGGCCTGAAACTATATATTCTTATTGGAACGATTTTGAACT
>NW_028234436.1:17837568-17847568 GCF_977035675.1 Penaeus japonicus
GTTGCGGTCGTCTATACACCTATACAGCATACAACACTTTGTCTTTATATGTGTACGAGCGCCGTTTTTATTCGACTAAGGGTTACCGGTGAGGAGTTTACTGAAAGCTAATTTTATTGATCTAGTTGTTTTGAATTATCGTTGTTATTGTCAATATTATCATCATCGTTATTATTACTGTCATTATTGATGTTATTATTTTTATCATTATCATCATTTTCATGACTATAATCATCATAATTATTACTAATCATAATCATTATTATTATTATCATCATCATCACCACTATATTTACTATTATCATTATTATCATCATAACCATTATCATCAGTTTACCTATGTGCTATATATGCTTATAGCCTCCCTCGCCTCATAACATACCATGAAACGAAACTAATAATAAAAAACACCATAAAACTCCGCGTTTAAATCTAACAGTCACTTCACCCAAAGAGCTACGAACGACACCCCTTTAAACCAACGGAAATCATGGACACTAATTTCTCCATCGTTCGAATTCGTGAGGAAGGTGTATGTATTGACGTTAAAGCGGCACTCTCGAAGGACAAGCCGCATTCTGACGGAAAAAGCGCGCCCGAGACCGAAACTGACTGGTATCACGCCCTCAGCCCTCAGCCCTCAGCCCTCAGGCCTCAAAGGTCCCTTCCGCGTCAAGCAACGTCGAGGCAGAAGAGCCAAAGGAGAACGAAAAGGGTCCATGATAAAAGGCCGGAACCGCGACCACTCACAGGTACAAGAGATACAGAAGGTCGGTGTAAAATGATTGAAATGAAACGTGATGATGATGATGATGATGATAAGAAGGTACTTAATAGAACTACTGACTGTTGTACGGCTTTCCAGAAATCTTTTTTTTTTTTTTTTTTTTGCCAGAAACATACATCAGTTTATACGGTAATCTAAAGATAGTTGACGAATCTCCTTCTGACCTTAACCCAATAAGGACACAGTAAGGAATCAAGGAAAAAAGGACCCTAACAACACACGTCCTTCGGAAGGATAATTGATGCCTCTAGAGTAACAGGTAGACGAACCACCTCGGAGGTTTAGGAGAAGACGCAAAGCGAAGGCCTTTGGAACGTGCTATTGCAGCCCCATGGCTATTGCAGGGTAAGACTAAGGTCTGTGCTTCATCTAGGGGTATTTATCGCCCCGGGAGGACGTGGCTGAGCCGAAAACCAGAGCATAACTAGGCATCCTGCCTCGCGCATGACCCAGTATCACGAATGCAAAAGTGGGCCTCGCTCACACTCCTGACCCGGTTTCCTTTATATGTGCATTTTTTATTTATTTTAGAAAGTTACCTACTATTACCTTTCCATACATTCTAAAGCTTGCTTATCTCTCCTTATCTTTCGATTTTTGAATAGAAGGATAGCCGCCATTAGTCTGCACCTCTCGGAACTGTCCTTCCTCCGGCCTTTCTGCACTGCTGTGCTTGCAAGCGGGTCTCGTAGTCTTCTGCCGATCATTTCTAATGTTCATGGGAGAAGAGGCTATAGGAGACTCCGATTCGGCCATTATCAAAACTATGTTTAGGTCTCTCATATGTATATATGTATATATATACATATATATATACATATATATATGTATATATACATATATATATATATATATATATATATATATATATATATATATACACGCACACACAAATTTATATAATATATATATATATATATATATATATATATATATATATAAAACATAGATATGAATTGTATTTTAACTTCAAAGCGTAATAGTCACATGTAATATCCCCAAAGATTTGACCCCAAAGTGTCAAAAGTTATGTCCCATTCGCCATTCGAAAGTTTCCTTCCTTTTTAGCACAGTTGAGTTCCGTAGCGTATTGTTCCCTACGGTAATGTGACACTGGTATACAACACCTTCCGTGCCATGTGAACCTTTGCGCTCGGGTCACGCACATGCTTTAATACGGGAATGTCATTTGGCGTTGTTCATTACGAAATGAGCACAACTGGGGAAATGGAAAGAGAGGAACAAACGAAATAAAGGAAAGTGAGCGATACAGAACGAAGGGAAAAGATGTGTGTCATTTTATTTCATCGCGAAATGAGTATAATATAGAAAAGAAGGGGAAATATGAAAAGGAAAATAGGGTCATTATTTCATTCAGTTTATTACGGAATAAACATAATTCGGAAGGGGAAGAAATAATCTACAAATCAATTTCGAAAATTGTTCCCAAAATCGAAAAAAAAAAACTTTTTGAAAACACGAATGCCATATACTAATACGTAGTAAACATCACAGAGTATAGAATGAGAAAATCCACATAAAAAACATGAAAAATTTATAGCAATCTCGAAAATTAAAGAAACGTTAATAATGCCCATACCAGTAACACAAATGAGTAAGAGATAAAGGGAAAGATATAATTTGTGCTTTGTACGACATATCGCAAAGTCCCACGTAAACAGGACAATGGATGAGATATCCCTTTCGCAGAAAAGTTCACCCTCACGCAAATTGGTTTCCGTGGGATCCATGATTAAAAAAAAAAAGAAAAAAAAAAAAAAGAAAAAAAAAAAAAACGTGAACTCATCACCCACGTGTGGGACTCGTGCAAAGAGACAATTTAACGGCGCTGCAATTTCCTCTTTGCTAACCTCGTATTGCAATGAGCCAGCTAGCCATGCTTTGATGCTTTTTCCATATAGCTGCTCCCTCAACTAACGTTTGTAAAGATTAGCGCAATGCTGTCACGGCCAGGCATTTTCAATGGATTTCTATTGAGTTTTGCAATATGCTTAAACTCTTTGAATCTCGTTATAGTGTTGGATGGATTGTGCTATGCATGTGTAAAAGCGACAGTGGTTGTTTCCGAAATTCTGTAACGATTGCGAGCTATTAATTAATGTATCACGGACATCTGTGACATTGGTTCTTAACCTAATTACGACGAAGGCCTCTGAAGTCCCCACCTCTACCCCACCCCCACCCCCACCCCCACCCCCACCCCCCTGACTCCTCCCTCACACCTTCAAAATGTTTTCCCGATGCTAACACACACACACACAAACACATACACACACACACACACATACACACACACACACACACACACACACACACACACACACACACATACACACACACACACACACACACATACACACGCGCGCGCGCTCCCATTACGTAATGCCGTAGATACTTCAGCATCAGAGCCCTCTGTTCAGTACGTGATGTCTCTGAAAATATTTACACTTTTTGAAGATGATTAAAATCGTAGCCTCGAGAAACCCACCTGTTAAGAGAATTACAAATAATTAATTTCTTTACCTTCTGGAAATTCTTCCCGGTATTTCCAAGTAGCCATAGCAACAAAGCAATTCCAAAATCAACATAGTGGGGATGATAATAGCAATAATAATGATAATAATGGGGTTGATGATAATCATAACAATAGTGGTAATACAGACAATAACGATAATAATCATTATCATTATTATGGTAACAATAATGATAATGACTATCATAATAATAATGATGATAGTGGAAGCGAAAACAGTGATGATGATATTGGTAATGATAATGAAAAATAATGATAATGATAAAAATCACTATGATAGTGATAAGATGAAAATGATAATGATCATAATGATTGTAATAATAATGATATTGATAATGATAACGATAATGATAATAATAACAATGCATCAATGTTGATAATAATTTTAGTAATGATAATAAAAAATGATATTGTCAATAGTAATTGTTATTATAAAAATAATGATAACAATGATAATGAAAACAGTAATGATAATCATGATACTACAACAAGTAATAATAACAATGGTGATAAAATAGAATTGCTAATTACAATGATAATTAAGATTATGATAATGACGATACTGATAAAGATAAAAAACAATGATAAAATTAATAAAGATATTCTTATTGGTCATAATAGCAGTACTAATAGATATAACGTAGTAACAAGGTCAATATCAATAATATTTATAATCATGGGGACAATATTATCAATAGTAATAGTAGTCATAACACATAACGAAAGAAGGATACCAAAGGCAATACAAGAACTAATTTGAATACAGTAATGATATCAATACAATGCTGGTGATGACGAAGTGAAAACAACATTAAAGATATTGTTGATACCATTGCATATTGTATTCAGTATCATCACTTTTATTGCAACAATTATTTTGCTTACAGATACCTTCAAAGGCATGTCAATCCTAACCAAAAACAACGACGAACATATGAACAATACTCTATTGTTCACAGTATGAGTCAGTTTACCATTCTATTTGAAATGTATTTCAAATAGTGAAACGGTTCATGTGTACCTCTTACACATCTACGGATATATGCCTACATACATACATATATAGTGTGTTTGTATGTGTATTTAAGTATATGCACACACACACACACACACACACACACACACACACACACACACATATATATATATATATATATATATATATATATATATATATATATATATATATATTATAATATATAATATATATATATATATATATATATATATATATATATATTATGTATATATATAATATATATATATATATATATATATACATCAATACATACATACACACACACACACACACACACACACACATAAATATATATATATATATATATATATATATATATTATATTATATATATATATATATAATATTATATGTGTGTGTGTGTGTGTGTGTGTGTGTGTGTGTGTATATATATATATAATGGTAGTAATCTACATGTATTTGCACATGGAGGCACGCGGATATCAAAACTGTCTCTAATTCTGCTTCCTGTCATGATTAATACATATCATTATCACACAAAAATGCTATCACTGTTATCCGTACACACAGATAAAACAAACAAAGCCACAGCATATACGAAATAAAACTCGTGACGTTTCGAACGCGTTCAAGAATTCCTTATTTGGCGAAGGACATAATGAATGCGTTCCTAATATGTTTGCTTCATTCTCTTTCTATCATTACCATCATTGTATTATCGTTATGATTATTGGTGTTATAGATATTGTTAGTAATAACTTTTTTAAATATATATTCCTCATTGATTGATTTATTTGATATTAGTTTAATTTTGTAGGTTGAATAAGAGAGAGTGAAATAGAGTTAATATGTTTAATCACGCGAAAGTAAAAGGGAATAACAGATTTTCATTTCCTGTGAATGAGCGTTTTACCTTAATGGAGTCTATCAAAACTGTTTCTACTTTAAATTATTTAACGATTGGCGATTTGTACAGACGGAATAAAAGATAAAAGATTATATATGTGTGTGTGGTTGTGTGTGTGTGTATATATGTGTGTGTGTGTGTGTGTGTGTGTGTGTGTGTGCGTGCGTGTGTGTATGTATGTATATGTGTATGTATGTACACCCACCCACGTATAAACTGTTATTATCATTAACTAAGAAGTACTGTCAAGATAACTGCCTACGTTTCAGAAATATAGATCGTAAATGATAAATCCAACACACACACACACACACACAGACACACACACACACACACAACACACACACAAACACACACACAAACACACACACATACATATACAGAAAAAAACAAAAAAACATTCAGATCGCAGTCTTCCTTCCCCAAAGCAATAGCATAACGAAGGGTCGAGAAGCGAAAGCATATCTCCTCTGTATGTCGTAGCGCCGATGGTCGCCGCCCCCGACACTCTTTAGCACAGTATCGATTGCAATTCTTATCCTTATTGACGATCCATTAATGTTGCATGCGTATCCTGGGAGACCCCTGCTTTACCGAAGGGGGGGAGGGGAGGAGGGGAGGGAAGGAAGGGGGGGTAGGGGGGTTAGGGGGAAGGGGGGTAGGGGGAAGGGAAGGGAAGGAGGGGGGTAGGGGGGAAGGGAAGGAGGGGGGGGAGGGGGGAGGGGGGGAGGGGGGTAGGGGGAAGGAAAGGAGGGGGGGTAGGGGGGAAGGGAAGGAGGGGGGTAGGGGGGAAGGGAAGGAGGGGGGGTAGGGGGAAGGGGAGGGGGGGGGAGGGGGAAGGGGAGGAGGGGGGTTAGGGGGAAGGGGAGGAGGGGGGATAGGGGGAAGGGGAGGAAGGGGGGTTAGGGGGAAGGGGAGGAGGGGGGGTAGGGGAAGGGAAGGGGGGGTAGGGGGAAGGGAAGGAAGGGGGGGAGGGGGAAGGGAAGGAGGGGGGGGAGGGGGAAGGGGAGGAGGGGGGGTAGGGGGAAGATAAGGAAGGGGGTAGGGGGAAGGGAGGAGGGGGGTAGGGGGAAGGGGAGGAGGGGGTAGGGGGAAGGGAAGAGGGGTAGGGGGAAGGGAAGGAGGGGGGGGAGGGGGAAGGAAGGAGGGGGGGTAGGGGGGGGGAGGGGGGTTAGGGGAAGGAAAGGGGGGGTAGGGGGAAGGGGGAGGTAGGGGGAAGGGGAGGGGGAGGGGGAAGGGGAGGAGGGGGTTAGGGGGAAGGGGATGGGGGTAGGGGGAAGGGAAGGGGGGGTAGGGGGAAGGGGGGGGGTAGGGGGAAGGGAAGGAGGGGGGTAGTGGGAAGGGGGTTTTTTTTGGGGGGGTGGGGGTGGGGGGGGGGGGTTTGGGGGGGGGGGAGGGGGGGGGGGGGAAGGGGTGGTAGGGGGGGGGGAAGGGGAAGAGGGGTAAAAGAGGGGGGGGGAGGGGGAAGGGGGGGGGTAGGGGGGGGGGGTAGGGGGAGGATTTAGGGGGTGGGTTTTTTAATAGGGGGGGGGGGGGGGTATTAGGGGGGAAGGGGATGGGGAGGGAGGGGTTTAGCGGGGGTAGGGGTTTTTTTAATTTTATAGAGGGGGGTAGGGGGGGGGAGGAGGGGGGAATTAATATTTTATTTTTTTTTTTTTAAAAAGTGGGGGGGATGGGGTAAAGAGGGAATGATACACAAGGGGGAGTGGGGGAAGGGGTGTTTAAGGGGTTTAGGGGTAGGGGGTATTTTTTATGTGGGAGGGGGAAAGGGGGTGAGGGTGGGGGTGTTAGGGGAGGGGGGGGGTTTTTAGAGGAGGGGAAAGGGGTAGGGAGGGTGGGGGTTGTGGATAAGGGGGGGGGTGGTAGGGGGGTTAGGGGGGGGGGGGGGTTTTAGTGGGGGAGTAGGGGGGGGGTAATTTATAGTGGGGTTTTAGTTTTTTTTAAGGGGGTTAGGGGGTTTTAGGGTGGTAGAGTTAAGGGGTGAGTGGGGGGGGTATAGTAGTTTAGGGGGGGGGGTGAGGGGGGATGGGAGAGGGGGGGGGGGTTAGATTTATGGGGGGAGGGGGGGTGGGGATTAAGGGGGGGGAAGGGGGGTTTAGGGGAGTAGTGGGGGGGTAGTAGGGGGAGGGGGTGGGAAGGGGGCGGGAAGTGGGTGGATAGGGGGGGGGATAGGGGCCGGGGGGATGGGGGATGGGGGGGTGTTAACTAAAATCAGCGGGGGGACCCGTGAGGGGGGGTGATAGTGAGGGTGTGGGCAATAGGGGGGTATAAGGGGGGTTAGGGGGGAAAGGGGGGCGGGGGGGGGTGTAGGGGGAAGGGGAGGAAGGGGGAGTAGGGGGAAGGGGAGGAAGGGGGGGTGGGAGGAGGGGGAGGAAGGGGGGTTAGGGGGAAGGGGAGGAAGGGGGGTTAGGGGGAAGGGGAGGAGGGGGGTTAGGGGGAAGGGGAGGAAGGGGGTAGGGGGAAGGGGAGGAGGGGGGTAGGGGGAAGGGGAGGAGGGGGGGTAGGGGGAAGGGGAGGAGGGGGGTTAGGGAGAAGGGGAGGAGGGGGGTTAGGGAGAAGGGGAGGAGGGGGGGTAGGGGGAAGGGAAGGAGGGGGGGGAGGGGGAAGGGAAGGAAGGGGGGTAGGGGGAAGGGAAGGAGGGGGGGTAGGGGGAAGGGGAGGAGGGGTAGGGGGAAGGGGAGGAAGGGGGGTTAGGGGGAAGGGGAGGAGGGGGGGTAGGGGGAAGGGAAGGAGGGGGGAGGGGGAAGAGAAGGAGGGGGGGAGGGGGAAGGGGAAGAAGGGGGGGTAGGGGGAAGGAAGGAGGGGGGTAGGGGGAAGGAAGGAGGGGGGGTAGGGGGAAGGGAAGGAGGAAGGGGTAGGGGGAAGGAAGGAGGGGGGTAGGGGGAAGAGAAGGAGGGGGGTAGGGGGAAGGGGAAGAAGGGGGGGTAGGGGGAAGGGGAGGAAGGGGGGTTAGGGGGAATGGGAGAGAGGAGAGAGAGAGAGAGAGAGAGAGAGAGAGAGAGAGAGAGAGAGAGAGAGAGAGAGAGAGAGAGAGAGGGAGAGATACAGAGAGAGAGAGAGAGAGAGAGAGAATCTACAAAAACAACAAGCAAAAATAACAGGAATGAAACGAGGGAAAGGGTAAGAAAATAAGGTTAACAATACAAACCACACTAAACACTATACCGTTCATCAGAGACTCAAAAAACATCAGACACGTCACTGTGTTTATGTTCAGACAAAACAACTCTGTCTTTTTTGTCAATATACACCTACCAACATCACGCCACATAGTCTCCACCTCCCGTACACGTGTTCCGTGGTATTGTTGCCATTGCTTTGTTTTGACTACCGTTCGCAATCCCTCCTGTCGACGCCCAAATTTGTGGAAAGATGGAAGTGAATTGTGTGATTGTGTGTTTGTGTGATTGTGTGTTTGTGTGTGTGTGTGTTTGTGTGTATGTTTGTGTGTGATTGTGTTTGTGTGTTTGATTATGTGTGTGTGTTTGTGTGCATGTTTGTGTGTGATTGTGCGTGTGTGTTTGTGTGTGTGTGTGTGTGTGTGTGTGTGTGTGTGTGTGTGTGTGTGTGTGTGTGTGTGTGTGTGTGTGTGTGTGTTATGAAGAGGAAGGAGAAGTAATGTTGCGGAATGTGAAAGGTTAATATTCCGTTGCTTCGGAGTAAGACTGTGATATGAGGTATGTAGAATTCCCCGATTAAGTTTGTTAGAGGTAAAGTTATCTCTTGATAACAGTACAGATAGTGATTTGATAATCCATGGGCGTAAAATCAGTACAGATAGTGATTTGATGATCCATGGGCGTAAAATCTCTTTTCTGAAATGGAAAACAAAAAAACAAATAAGAAATGAAACAGAATAAAAGAAACAAGCCAATTCAGGAATCCGATCTCCGACTTTTATTAACATTTTTATTTCATACTTGTCTGACTGTCATTAATTTTCGTGTGTGGGGAGCCCGCCGCCCCCTCCTTCGCCCCCTACATTTATGAACTGATGGATGTAATATCACTAAGCTGATTAGACGAACTCTTATATATATATATATATATATATATATATATATATATATATATATATATATATATATATGTTCCCTTTTCATTTTTTCGGTAACATTATATTGATAATGATAATGATGACGAATGATGACTGACGATTGTTTGTGATTACTGTTGCTGATGATGATAATGATGACTAATTTTTGATGATGTTAATGATAACGATAATGATGATGATACTCCAATAGAGAAATGAAACTTTTTTTCATGTTTTGATTATAACAAGACATTACATCAAGTCAACAAAGGGCCATGTCCTGCTACAGTCAGATACAGTCACACACACACACACACACACACACACACACACACACACACACACACACACACACACACACACACACACACATCAGCAATAGCGAAAAGCTAACCACGCTCGTTCCTGCAGAAAGAGAGAGAGAGAGAAAGACAGACAGAGAGAGAGAGAGAGAGAGAGAGAGAGAGAGAGAGAGAGAGAGAGAGAGAGAGAGAGAGAGAGAGAGAGAGAGAGAGAGAGAGAGAGAGATACGGGGTTCAAATTCGAGAGGGTCAGACTCCCAGCTTCAAAGCCGAGGCAATTACCGGACGAAACCGCCGCCGCCGCTGTTCTGTAACGCTTTGGTGACGAAGGCCTCAACTCTGCTTCAGATTCATCCTGTGTGTCGCTCGGGTTGCCTTGGTTGAAGCCGGTGCAGCGGTTCGGGCTTTGTGTTGG
>NW_028234436.1:17862568-17865068 GCF_977035675.1 Penaeus japonicus
CAAAGCCATCAAGAAGAAAGGCCCCAGCACGGCTTTCATGCCTACAGGCTCGACCCGTGTCCGTGCGCAGTCTCCGGCTTCTACACTCCAGTCCCTCTGCCACTTCTCCAGGAGGCCGGAAGAAAGGATTTCCAGAATCCTAGGGAGGTTGAAGGAGGTTCGGGATTATGTGATTGGATTCTGTGTGACGCGGAGTGATGTGTGTTGGTTGTGTTGCTGTATGTATGTATGTATGTATGTTGCATTTGGATTGTATTGTATACGGATCCGATTATATGGTGGGTATATATGTTATGTATGGATCAAATTATATAGGGTTTATATAGTGTATTTAAATCATATCTCTAATTGTAACATTAGAGAATATTAGTATGTTTGTTACTTATCACGTACGAATTTTAATCATGGGGATATGAGTCATACAAATAATCTAAACAGTAAACACACACACACACACACACACACACACACACACACACACACACACACACACACACACACACACACACACACATCCACCATCAAGAACTTACACTTTATTAAAGACTGGAATCAACGGCGAGTCCTTTCTCACAGTGAGGGAAGTCTGCACGTCAAAATAGGACGTGGGTAGCATCAACAGGCGACAGTCATGGCCGTAGTTGAAGAGCACAGGAAGCCTCCATTCCAAGAAGATATAGGAGTCCTTCATGACGCGCTCGATCCCTTCTTCGATGCTTCTGGTCAACACGACGTCCTTTTTCCCCTCTATGGACTGCCATATCTCCCGGAGTGTGATGTCCGTCGACTCCTTTGAAATGTGAGGATGAAAAGCTTATCGGATGTTTGATTGTATAATTACTCTCTGACTTATTTTTGTGAGAGAAGCTAGCAAATATTTACATAATGTTGATGCACAAACTGATCAAGCTATAAAATGTATCTAATGTTTAAATATCTCCGATGTTCTTGACTGGTTCACATCCACCTCTGCATTTCTCTTTCCCGTCCCCAGCTCTTCCATTTCCATCTATTCCCTAGCCATATATCCATCTCATAACAAGTCCGTAAAATTTCAATATTCCTTCTTGAATTTTCTTAGAAATCTCTCTTCCTCTGTAGGTGTAAAGACCCTTCCATTTCCAACCATACATACTAAGCGTCGCCAATGTGTAACCCACTCGTTTTCGACTCTTGTATCCGACATGCACAGTCGCATACCTCCCATACGTACTGGTATCAGTTCCCGTTATTTATCCAATAATAATAACAGACAATCACAGCAACAAAACAGTCAAAATTTCACCTTGAAAAAGTACTGAAGCGAAGTTCCTCTCACGAAACCGAGTTCGAATGACGGACTGTTATAGACATCTTGAATCGTCGACAGTTTAGGGTCAGGAGGCCCTGCAGTCAGGCTCGAAACGAGGTCGCTTGTGTAATAGGCCAAGAGAAGCACGTGGAGCATAAGACCCATCAGGGCGGTTATGCGGCACGAGGCACTCATCACCGGGAAAGATGTACCTGTTCAAGATTTTGGGAGGTTGAGGCTCTCGTGTCGTATAATTGTTAGATATTCTTTTCTTGTATGAGATGGATTCTTGGGTTATAGTGAAGTATGATAAATGCATTCTAGGGTTAATAACAAGTACGTGAATGACGTAAATATCTTCGAGATGGAAGAAGGAGAAAGACGATGAGAACGACTGACAGAACGCAAATAGTCCAATGATTATTATCAGCATTTATCTTTTTTGCATAGTGGTTATAACTGAAGAAATCTATGGAACTAAGATAATTTTAAAACGAAAATGTTTCATCAACCGTGATTAAAAACAAATAATAATAAAATAAAATAAATAAATAAATACATAAATAAATATACATATATCGAAGACTATGAATTCCTTATCGTCCTTCCCTCTTCATTTCTTGACTAAAAGTCCTTTCCGATTCTTCTCCCTATCAAAGATTAGATTCGTTACTCCTTAATTGATTCCGAGCTGAGAATCACTACTAATCAAAGAGAAAAGGAAAGGAAGGGAGAGGTACGTAACGAAGAAAAAAATGTAGTCTAGATATAATTTGGCATTTCGCAATTATATCTAAACAGTGTTTTCTACATATGGTGCTGTTCTATGTCATTTTGTGTTCAGACATGCCGTAGCATACCCAAACTTTCGATTATATTCATATTCACTGAAATAATAATTACCATAAGACATAATAACGCCAACATATATTAACATTTGACCATGTTAGCCCCATAAACAAACCAGTGAACTTACACAATGATGAATACAAACACAAACACAATAACATGTGTACAAAGACGAGGTAATCCACATGCGAATATAAATAAAACAGGAATGAAGGAGCGTCTAGTCTTTCGTTTACTAACCTGCATTTGCAATAGGCTTTGCACACGCGTTATGCATTCGTGCTTACATCCATCCCTTTGTGATTGAACTAAATCTGTTTCGCTTTTCCCCATGATAATGAGACTGCGCTTTAAGTGACC
>NW_028234436.1:17882568-17885068 GCF_977035675.1 Penaeus japonicus
CAGGATGAAGGTCAGTCGATTGTTTGCCAGTGCAGGATGAAGGTCGGTCGATTGTTTACCAGTGCAGGATGAAGGTCAGTCGATTGGTTATCAGTGCAGGATAAAGGTCGGTCGATTGTTTACCAGTGCAGGATGAAGGTCAGTCGATTGTTTGCCAGTGCAGGATGAAGGTCGGTCGATTGTTTACCAGTGCAGGATGAAGGTCAGTCGATTGTTTACCAGTGCAGGATGAAGGTCAGTCGATTGTTTACCAGTGCAGGATGAAGGTCAGTCGATTGTTTACCAGTGCAGGAAGAAGGTCGGTCGATTGTTTACCAGTGCAGGATGAAGGTCAGTCGATTGTTTACCAGTGCAGGAAGAAGGTCGGTCGATTGTTTACCAGTGCAGGATGAAGGTCAGTCGATTGTTTACCAGTGCAGGATGAAGGTCAGTCGATTGTTTACCAGTGCAGGATGAAGGTCAGTCGATTGTTTACCAGTGCAGGAAGAAGGTCGGTCGATTGTTTACCAGTGCAGGAGGAAGGTCAGTCGATTGTTTACCAGTGCAGGATGAAGGTCAGTCGATTGTTTACCAGTGCAGGATGAAGGTCAGTCGATTGTTTACCAGTGCAGGAAGAAGGTCGGTCGATTGTTTACCAGTGCAGGATGAAGGTCAGTCGATTGTTTACCAGTGCAGGAAGAAGGTCGGTCGATTGTTTACCAGTGCAGGATGAAGGTCAGTCGATTGTTTACCAGTGCAGGAGGAAGGTCAGTCGATTGTTTACCAGTGCAGGATGAAGGTCAGTCGATTGTTTACCAGTGCAGTATGAAGGTCAGTCAGTTGTTTACCAGTGCAGGATGAAGGTCAGTCGATTGTTTACCAGTGCAGGATGAAGGTCAGTCGATTGTTTACCAGTGCAGGATGAAGGTCGGTCGATTGTTTACCAGTGCAGGAAGAAGGTCGGTCGATTGTTTACCAGTGCAGGAAGAAGGTCGGTCGATTGTTTACCAGTGCAGGATGAAGGTCGGTCGATTGTTTACCAGTGCAGGATGAAGGTCAGTCGATTGTTTACCAGTGCAGGAAGAAGGTCGGTCGATTGTTTACCAGTGCAGGATGAAGGTCGGTCGATTGTTTACCAGTGCAGGATGAAGGTCAGTCGATTGTTTACCAGTGCAGGAGGAAGGTCAGTCGATTGTTTACCAGTGCAGGATGAAGGTCAGTCGATTGTTTACCAGTGCAGGATGAAGGTCAGTCGATTGTTTACCAGTGCAGGATGAAGGTCAGTCGATTGTTTACCAGTGCAGGATGAAGGTCAGTCGATTGTTTACCAGTGCAGGATGAAGGTCAGTCGATTGTTTACCAGTGCAGGAAGAAGGTCGGTCGATTGTTTACCAGTGCAGGATGAAGGTCAGTCGATTGTTTACCAGTGCAGGATGAAGGTCAGTCGATTGTTTACCAGTGCAGGATGAAGGTCAGTCGATTGTTTACCAGTGCAGGATGAAGGTCGGTCGATTGTTTACCAGTGCAGGATGAAGGTCAGTCGATTGTTTACCAGTGCAGGATGAAGGTCAGTCGATTGTTTACCAGTGCAGGATGAAGGTCGGTCGATTGTTTACCAGTGCAGGAGGAAGGTCAGTCGATTGTTTACCAGTGCAGGATGAAGGTCAGGCGATTGTTTACCAGTGCAGGATGAAGGTCGGTCGATTGTTTACCAGTGCAGGATGAAGGTCAGTCGATTGTTTACCAGTGCAGGATGAAGGTCGGTCGATTGTTTACCAGTGCAGGATGAAGGTCGGTCGATTGTTTACCAGTGCAGGATGAAGGTCAGTCGATTGTTTACCAGTGCAGGATGAAGGTCAGTCGATTGTTTACCAGTGCAGGATGAAGGTCGGTCGATTGTTTACCAGTGCAGGATGAAGGTCAGTCGATTGTTTACCAGTGCAGGATGAAGGTCAGTCGATTGTTTACCAGTGCAGGAAGAAGGTCGGTCGATTGTTTACCAGTGCAGGAGGAAGGTCGGTCGATTGTTTACCAGTGCAGGATGAAGGTCAGTCGATTGTTTACCAGTGCAGGATGAAGGTCGGTCGATTGTTTACCAGTGCAGGATGAAGGTCGGTCGATTGTTTACCAGTGCAGGATGAAGGTCAGTCGATTGTTTACCAGTGCAGGATGAAGGTCAGTCGATTGTTTACCAGTGCAGGATGAAGGTCAGTCGATTGTTTACCAGTGCAGGATGAAGGTCAGTCGATTGTTTACCAGTGCAGGATGAAGGTCAGTCGATTGTTTACCAGTGCAGGATGAAGGTCAGGCGATTGGTTATCAGTGCAGGATGAAGGTCGGTCGATTGTTTACCAGTGCAGGATGAAGGTCGGTCGATTGTTTACCAGTGCAGGATGAAGGTCGGTCGATTGTTTACCAGTGCAGGATGAAGGTCGGTCGATTGTTTACCAGTGCAGGATGAAGGTCGGTCGATTGTTTACCAGTGCAGGATGAAGGTCAGTCGATTGTTTACCAGTGCAGG
>NW_028234436.1:17902568-17905068 GCF_977035675.1 Penaeus japonicus
TTCGTTTTTTTTTTTTTTTTTTTTTTGCTTCTTCTTGGCGATGCAAATAGATGTAAACACGTGAATCTAGTTTGTGTGCTTCAGCGTGAAGGGCCGAGATGAGGAAGACGGTCATGGTGAGATAACAGTCTTTGTAAATATAACAAAGAGCAGGAACAAGAATTGTGTTTTTGTGTTTTTTTTTTAATGCTTCTTAGACTTTAGATAGCTTGGTGTATCCAAAGCCAGGACCTAGATTTAAGACGTTCAAATATTACCATGTAATATTTTCAGATCAAGGATCGGTATAGGATCATACTCGTTAACAAAGCAAGGGTGAATATAGGTATGAGATAAGGATGAATGCAAAGGCGAGGTTAAGGGTGAAGCACGGGTAAGGGTGAGGCACGGGTGAGTGAGGGTGAGGCACGGGTGAGGGCGGGAGGCTGTAAGTAGCAGTTTCCTGTGATACGCCATTATCCCACATCATCACCTTCCCACAGCCGCCTCACACACTAGCTGACTCAGATATTGTTCATATACATTCCGATAATTGCCTCGCTACACGTGCCAAGCGTCACACTCCGGACGAGGAGATGCCCAGCACCAAACCGAAGTGGAAATACCCATAGCCAGAAATGATGGTTGTATTCACCTCACACAGGGACACGCCCCGCCTTAGAGTGTAGTTACACAGGAGACAGCAGCGGTGGAGTGAGTGAGTGAGTGAGTGAGTGAGTGAGTGAGTGAGTGAGTGAGTGAGTGAGTGAGTGAGTGAGTGAGTGAGTGAGTGAGTGAGTGAGAGTTAGTTAGTTCAGAAGGTATGGAGTTCAGTGAAAGGAGGGGAAGGGAGAGGAAAGGCCCTGGTGCGCCATGTAACAGATGGGCAGAGTGAGGTGGACAGCTGTAGCAATGTGTTTGTGCGGCTATGCAAATACAATGATCGATTAGGATACGTTAGAAATAACTTTGCGATAGACAGATGCTGCGTGTTAACATGTAGGGAAGTGGGTGTGCTCTAGTCGAGCCATTCCGAACTCACTGTGTCCTGATTATAATACTGTACTGCCTCGCATGACACCTATATCCTGCCTCTCCCTCTTGACACCCCCCCTTCTAGTGAGAATGTTTCGGATAAAGTGCTACAGGCAATAATCGACCACAAAGGCTCGTGTTTACTTGATTTTAATTGACGACTTGCAAGCTCATTTGAGAACTAATTCGTTTCTTTTTACTTATTTCCAGGTTGGAGGAGAGTGAACCGCTTCCAGGCATTCCGCAGGTGGTCCTCTTTTTGCTGATCTTTCGGCCCAGTGATGCGAATAAAGAAACTTGATCGAAGAAGATCGGCGAAGTAATTGACATATTTCGCATCCTCCACCAAAGAGAAGCAAGAGAGCGAGTCTTCGTTGTATGGGGCATCTCAGTGCTTGCTCTTTAGTGCACAATAAACAGCTTCCGAAAGTATCGCTAATATCGGGCATGTTCATAGGGCCAGTCGCAAAAATGTTTTAAGAATGTACACAAGTGCTTTAGAGTTGTCAAATCAAGGGTTGGAAATCACCAACGAGCATTCAGTGTGTGTCAGTGCGGAGGACTTGTGTCTACCTTGCCCACACAGCGCGATCGCCGTCTGTGGTAGCTAGCCCGTCGCCGCCGCCACCACTACCACCACCACCACCACTACCACAACCACCGCCACCACCGTAGTCGTGACCAGTGTCCCTGGAGTCCTTGGAGAGAGCCCTCAGCATGGCGACGGCACAAGACATAAAAGCAACCGCGCCGGCCGAGATCGAGCCCTTGGCGACCTCGTCTCAGGCTGGGTCAAAGGAGGGGGAAGGCGAAGGCGATGGCGCCTCTGGAGTGAAGCTCAAGAAGGAACTGGGACTGACGGATGGCATTGCCATCATCGTGGGTATCATCATAGGTTCGGGCATCTTCGTGTCTCCCAAGGGCGTGCTTGAATACAGCGGTAGCATTGGGGTGGCGCTCATCGTGTGGGCGGTGTCGGGCCTTCTCTCTACCGTGGGTGCCCTGTGTTACGCCGAACTTGGTGAGTAATGTAACTTTCCCTGTTTTGTTTGTGTAGTGTTACCGGTATACCAATGAGTAGAAGCAGTAAAAAAAACATACACATTTCATCTATCAATGAACTTGTTGTGTGTATGGTGGATCTTCTAAAATGTAATTCATGTTTCAATCATAAAGTCGTCATTAACCAACTAAAAGGGATTGGCAGAAATAAAACAGAAATTGCAAGTACATCATCCAATAGTGGGTGTTAGATTGAGTGTTGCATGTCCCTATGCAAGTGACTTATTATAGGTATTGAACCAGTGTTTGTCTCTTTAAAGACGCTTCCAAGAAAAAGACTGTATTGCAGTTTTTATATTGTAACTCTTTGGATTTTGGCACGTGTTTTGAAGAACCTGCTTTCTTGCAGTAATCGTCAGTCAACACTTCGAGGGGGGGAAGGGGGGGCAGGGGGCATTGAGCAAAATGCCCCCTGATGTACGAT
>NW_028234436.1:17912568-17917568 GCF_977035675.1 Penaeus japonicus
TGTATAATGTATATTGTATATTGTATATATAAAAGGTATATATAAGTGTATATATATATGTATATGTATATATATATGTATTTTGTTAATATTATGTATTTATATGTATTGGATTATGTAATAATGTATATGTTATGTATATATATGTATTATATAGTTGTATATATATTGTTTAAATGTATGTTTATGTATATGTTTATATATGTTTATTTCTAAATTTTGTATATGTATAGTTTTTATAATGTATATATAATGAGTGTACATTTATATACATTTATAATAATATGGATATTTATGATGTATAGGTTTCTATAAGATATATATGTATATTATATGTATATATAGATATGATATGTGATATATATGTATATCTATTGGAGGATATATTATAGGATTTATTTGTATATATATGTATATATGTATGTTTGATGATATATATATATATGTTTATATATTTATATATATATTATATATATATACTTATATATATATTTATATCATGTATGTACTATATGTCTCTCTCTCTCTCTTCTCTCTCTCTCTCTCTCTCTCTCTCTCTCTCTCTACTCTCTCTCTCTCTCTCGCTCTCTAAACTCTCTCTCTCTCTCTCTCTCTCCTCTATAAATGTATATATATAGTATTATATATGTAGTATGTATAAATATGTATATGGTATTATATATGTATATGTAGTCTATATATGTATATATATTGTACATATATGTGTTATATATTTAATGTATATGTATATATATAAGTATATATATATGTATCGATATGTATTATATATTGTATATATCTATGTATATATGGTATCAAAAATTCACCTTATATGTATATTATGTATAAATACTGTATATTAGTGTGTATTATGAGTGTATATGAGTATATGTATCATTTTATATATGTATATATATGTGTCTATATACTTTATATAGTAAGATGTATATATATGTTATTATATAGATATATAAGTATATGTATATATATGTATATATATATAGATTATATGTATATATATGATATATATAGATATATATGTATATATATGTATATATATAGATTATACTGTATTATTATATCTGTATTATATATAGATTAAATATGTTGTATATCTGTTTAAAAACATTATAGATGATATTTTTTGTAATATATGTATACATATATGTCTATTTATAGATATATATGTATACATATATGTATATTTATAGATATATATGTATATATATGTATATATATGTATATATATAAATATATATAGATTTATATGTATATATATGTATATATATACATATAAATCTTTCTCTCTCTCGCTCTCTCTCTCTCTCTCTCTCTCTCTCTCTCTCTCTCTCTCTCTCTCTCTCTCTCTCTCTCTCTCTCTCTCTCTCTATCTCTCTCTCTCTCTCTCTCTCTCTCTCTTTCTTCCTCTCTCTCTCTCTCTCTCTATATATATATATATATATATATTTATAGATCTATGTATATATATATTATGTATGTGGTGTGGGTGTTTTTTAGGAATATATGTATATATTTAAATAGATATTCTATATTTATATGTAATCTATTTAATATATTTTATAATATAGAATATGATAGATAGATAGATAGATATATGTATATATTTTTATATAGATATAGATATATGTATGTATATATATATCTATCTATCTATCTATATATATATAATGTATATATCTATATATATATATATATTTATATATCTATGTATGTATCTATCTATCTATCTATATATATATATATATATATATATATATATATTATATATATAATCTGTCTGTCCCTCACTCTCTGTCTCCCCCCCCCCCCTTCTCTCTTTCTCTCTCTTTCTCTTTCTCTCTTTCTATCCTTCTCCCTCCCTCTCTATCTCCTTCTTCCTCTCTCTTTCTCCCTCTCCTTCTCCCTCTTCCTCTCCCTCTCTCTCTCTCTCCCCCTCACCCTCTCCCTTCCCCTTCCTCCCCCTCTCCCTTCCTCCCCCTCTCCCTTCCTCCCCCTCTCCCTCCCTCCCTCTCTCCCTTCCTCCCCCCCTCCCTCCCTCCCTCTCTCTCCCCCCCTCCCTCCCTCCCTCTCCCTCCCCCTCCCCCACCCTCTCCCCTCTCTCTCCCTCTCCCTCTGCCCCCCTCCCCCACCCCCCCTCCCTCTCCCTCCCTCTCCATTCGTAATGTAACACAGCATTTATCTCCGCCATCTCACCCCCTTCCTTCTACCCTTCCTCCCACAGGCACCATGATCCCCAGGAGCGGGGGGGACTACGCCTACATCCATGAGGCGTTCGGGCCCCTCATGGCCTTCCTGTACCTGTGGGTGGCGCTGGTCATCATCATGCCTACGGGGAACACCGTCATCGCCCTCACCTTCGCCAACTACATTCTTCAGCCGCTGTTCTCCGACTGTGATGCTCCACCGGATATCCCCGTTCGGCTCCTGGCGGCTGTCGTCATCTGTGAGTTTTTTGTTGTTGTTGGTGGTGGTGGTGTTGGGGTTTTTGTTGTTGTTTCGTTATTTGGGTTTTGATTGTTGGTAGTGTTTGTTGTTGTTGTTGGTTTTATTTTATTTTTTTTTTATTTATTTTTTTTTTTGCTATTGCTAATTTTAGTTTGTGTTTTAGTCATTTTTCATGCTTTGGTAACCTGTAGGCCTAGATACATATTTCAGGGAGTTGCTAGGGCGCTACTAAAGGATTTGAATATTTGATCTTCTATGTATTGTTTTTTATTTATACAAAAAGCGATTAAATTAGTTCTAAATAAAGATAATTTTATACTATGGAATATACCCTTTTATGTAATCGTCTTAGTATATGAATATAGACGTTAACTAAGATCTTTACTAAAATATGGTCACATATATTTGAATGTTTTTGCACAGAAACATAATTTATATTATTGCACCAGTCTTGAACCAGACAAGGTCAAAGTTGTGCTAAATCTGTATACATTTCATATGACTTTAATCTCATGACACAGTATTAGTTCTTTATAAACATGTAACGCAATTTGTGTGTACACTAAGTCTTTTATCTGTCGATAAATTTCGCATTGTAACATAAGCTTCCATTTCACTATCTAAATTAGTCGAATAACTAATTTAGATAGCAGATATTAACACGAGAGGGGGGAGGCGAAAACGACCTTTTATCTCGGTACTGACCTCGCTGCGGCTGTTTATCGCAGGAATGACCTTGTTTCCAGGGTAGTTTGCCACTTGCGGACTTGTTGACGATTTCGCCTGCGATTATCGAAAACCTGAATCATTATATATTTTTTTCGAAATAACTTAGGTGGCGAAATATATAACTAGATGCTGTGGTTTCTGTCTGTGACTTCGGAAGCAATATGTTTTCCTTGATTTGAATTGGTGTGATGAGTGCAGCGCATATGGAATAAATGAGTGAGAGTAAGAGAGAGAGGGAGATGGAGAGCGAGAGCGAGAGAGCGAGAGAGCGAGAGAGCGAGAGAGCGAGAGAGCGAGTTTAAAGGAGAGCGCGGACTGAGGAGAGCGACGAGGAGCGACTGGACAGGAGCGAGAGAGAGAGGCGGAGGAGAAATGGGAGAGCGAGAGGAAGAGAGAGCGAGACGAGATAGAGGAGGAGAGTCGGAGGGAGAGGCGAGAGGGAGAGAGCGAGGAGAGAGCGAGGATGTTAGAGAGGAAGAGAGAGCACGAGAGAGAGGCGAGAGAGAGCGAGAGAGAGCGGAGAGAGAGAGAGAGAAGAGAGAGAGAGAGAGAGAGAGAGAGAGAGAGAGAGAGAGAGAGAGAGAGAGAGAGAGAGAGAGAGAGAGAGAGAGAGAGAGAGAGAGTGAGTGAAAGTGTGTGTGAAAGAGTGAGTGTGTGAGAAAAGAGTGAGTGTGTGAGAAAGAGTGAGTGCGTGAGGGAGAGGGAGAGGGAGAGAGAATGAGAGAATGAGGGAATGAGGGAGTGAGAGAGAGAATGTGGGAGTGAGAGAGCGAAAGTAAGAGAGGGAATGAAAGAGTGTGCGAGTGTGTAAGTGGGAGGCAGGGGAGTGAGTTTACTTGTTAAAGTATTTGGATGTACAGTACAAGGAGGTCCTCCCTTCGCAACAGAGCACTTGGTAAACCAGTCTATATGCAGAGTCATTCAACTAAGAAAGCCAGTGTTGCCTGCTTGGGAATAAGGCACTTGACGGAGCACTTTTTTCGCCATTAATGTATATTTGATTTATTACGAATCGCAAAACTCTGTGCCTTGTTGGATAAGGTTAAGTTTGGTTGGTTTGGATTGGTTGGATTGGTTAGATTAAGTACACGATATAGATTTATTGGTAAATGAAAACCGTTTCGAAGTGTCATATTCATCAGAATTAAGCAGTGTGTTTGAATGTTAGCGTGCCAGGTTTATTTAGGCATTTATAACTAACTCTATAGTGGTTATTTTCAATTTGAGAGCGTATATAGAAGCAAAGAACAGTGACCTCTTGCTCTCGCCAAGGTCACATACGCAGTGATTCATGTTTTTTTTTTTTTCTTCCTTTATCGTGTCTAGTGTCGCCTGGACGCCGCCGTGATAATTTGCGGACGGAGAACCTATCTGAAAGGGCGACGACCTTTTCGTAGTCACAACATGTTCTTTTTGCAATGTCGGCCAACGCGCACGCAAGCGGCAGCGATAGAGTATGAATGACACGCATCATTAACCGTAATCAAGTAACTGTGGAGGAGCTACGCTTTGGCCTTGGGTGCCACGGGGTTAGGGCTCCGCCAGCCGGCCATTAGTAGTGGCCGCGCCGCGCCCATTCTCCTCATCAGTTGCTCTTAGCTTAGTGGACGTGATACGCCGATGATCAAAGTCGTGTCTGTTTTCTCTATTTTGCAACTCGATCATTCGCACTCACAGGCAAGGTCAAGGTCTGGGGGGTGGGGTGGGTGGGAGGGGGGGAGGCGCCGAGGCGTGTGTGTGTGTGTATCTGCCGGGTACACGACCTTGACACGACAGCCTAGTGGCATGATGGACGAACCCACGTT
>NW_028234436.1:17932568-17940068 GCF_977035675.1 Penaeus japonicus
GTTCAAAATATCTTGTATTCAACATCATTATTTCCATGAAAATATCAGTTACAACCCAAGCCATAATAGTGCATTTATTCAAAAAGGAATTGTAGCATCTCAGTATATAACAGCACCTGATTTTTGGCATAAAGTCTAAAATATCTGCAGTGAAAAGCGAATTTTACAAGTGAAAATAAATTTCTGAATATATGCCATGTATAACTTGATGCCTTTCAGAAAATATTGCATATTATATCTTGCTATTCATTTTCTGTTTGTTGCATTTGTACATTTTTGGGAACCTTAGTATTTCAGGGTTTTTTTGTTTTTTTTGCATTCACATTCAGTGCTGGTTCCAGGATATTCCAAAGGGGTAGGAAAGGGGGAGGGGGAAAATTGCATAATGAAGAGGAACCAGCCACTGAATGTGGGCATGGAGAGAGGGATAGCTTACCCAGTTGGACCTTAGCTTTCGAGAGGCATTTTTCAAGAATTTCGGAGTATGTGTAATTATGAAACTGATTAAAAGTAGGAGGTCCATGCTCTCATGGTTTCAGTAAGAATTTTTTATTGGAAATTGTAGGAATTCATAACATCATCAGCTTATTATCAATTTGGCTGTAGTTTAACCCAACCATCTTTACACTGTGGCCTACATAATTTACATATTCTCTCCAAGTAATACAACCTCATGACCATACTTTGAAATTATAATATCACATACTACTTTTTATTTACTTCTGTGCAGTAAATCAAGTGTGCGAAAAGCTATTCAGAAGACATTTACGTAAACCCATGCTCTGGCATCTGTATTCTCATGACATGTCAGTATATTTATTTGGGAGGATTATTTGAAATTCAGTGTCGTTTTAACGGTGCCTATCAGTGACGAGAGTAGTTCGTCATGTGCACAGTCATTGGAAGAAAGTAATGTCATGTAGTTTTATGCTAAAGAGGGAAATCATTTATGTACTAGACATTTACTATTGGAGGAGTTATATAGTTTGATATATGTTAATTGCCCCAAAATGATGTACAGTGTGTATATAGTACTGAATATATGGTTCCTTGCTTATCATTGCTTTTCTTTTACAGTGTAAATTCTAAAAAAAAAAAAAAAAAAAATAAAGGATTTCCCAGAACTAAAATTTACATTTCACTGTTTAATCTTATTACAGGTTTGGTTGGGATTCCCTATCTTGTTCTTCGTCATCTGCCTCTTCCTTGTGGTCCTGCCCATCATTCAGCGACCCATCGAACTAGGTGTTGCTATTGGTGTCATTATAATAGGCATTCCAATCTACTATTTTGCCATATACCGAGAAGACAAACCAAAATGGTTCATCAGATTTACGGGTGAGTGTTCCTGATGTAAGAAGTTTATTATTAAAGTTAGGTTGCTACATGTAAAACCCAAATGCTGGACCCCATTTCTATGCGTCAGGGTTTCCATATGCTATTGATACAACAGTAATGTGGGATTTTTGGTAATACTTTCTGTAATGGAGTATAATTGGGGTTTTGGGCCTTAACGTTTGTTGCCAGTTTGTCAATTACTGCTTGCTCATGAGTCCTGTAACTAAGAAATGTTTTTGAGAATATTTATGTAAGAGAGAAGTTTGTGTTAGATAGTGCACTTGCTGTTCATGCACACACTAAGCAATCATGAAATTCTCATAGCTCTTAAGATTATCATAAATATATAACAGTCAGCCAGTATTGAGGGTTTGACTGTGCTTCTTCTGCCTTTTACACCAAGTTCATGTAATTTCTCTTGTAAAGCTTATACTCATAGCAGCTGATTACTGGTGTTTAATGGTGTAGAGTAGTAGAGCTGCTATATTCAACTTCTAATTATAACAAATGCCATCTTTAAGAACAGATGTGAACTCTTATCATCAATTCATTTTAAAATAATGTCCTGATACCTGTGTCTTAACCCGTTAATGACGGATGACGTGTTTTTTCGTCATACATGACGCAGGAGCTCTTGCCTGACAATGGGCGTTATGACGTTCGGGGATTTTGGATCACTATGTTGTTTTATTGTGCTATGAGTAATGAGTGAGTGATGCTGACAATTGCAGTCATAATTATTATAACTGCTGTAATATTAAGCAAAATGGGTTTCAACTCACTTCCAAAACCTAGATGGCACCACTTTCTTCTAGCACCAGCAGAAGAGAGAGCCTTGAATGGCACCCATCTACGGTCTCTAGCAAGCACTATCTCTATAGAGGGATGGCACATAGCAAGTTGCTGACCTCTTGCTCTAAAGTACCGCAGATGAAAGATGTGCAGGCAGAATGAGAGAAGGAAGGTGACTCACATCATGCCCAGTGCCTACTATGTGCTCCTGTGCCAGTAGGGATGCCTTTTATTGTGGCACTCACTGTCAAAAGCACAAGTTACCTTCCTCTTCCCTACCTCTTCATTTTGGATGGTTATAAGTTTCGTGTTTGATTGTGACAGCATACAAATACGAAAAAATAAAGTTGCTTTTTGTCCCCCCCTAAAACAGTAATACTTCTATCACATTGAGAATAAAGAAAAAAAAAATGAGTTGATATGGACCATGAACTACAATTTTAGTCAACTGCAGAATTGATGGAGCCTGTGATATGAGATATGAATTTCTAAAAACAGTAAAACACACACAAAAATGTCTCTAGCTCTACAATGAGTGACTAAAAAGGAGTGGGAAAAGTCAAATTATGTTGCAGAAGCTGCCTCGATCAGAAATAAAACTCATCCTGGAGCCTGTGTAAGCAAATCTATCCTCCGTTGGCAACGGGTTAATATGGAATAATGAAATAGTTGAGGCTCATGCTTGTTTCAATATCAAAAGTGCCCTATTAGTCAAAATTAAGGGAAATAAATATTTATTTAGTTTATATTTTTTGAGTTATTATATTTATCATATATTATATTATCACTATATCATAGTTCATAAATGTTGTACTCACTGGTTTTTTTTTCTATTCTTTTCAGAGAAAGTGACATTTACAACCCAGATACTGTGTAATGGTGTACCCGAGGAGAAGGAAGAGTAAAAGTGTGCCAACTTCGTCCTGTATAGAAACTCAATGTAGCTTCCATTTCCATTTTATTGTGCCTTTCCCATCCATGAGATTTTTTTTGTTACACACTTGAAATTAGTTGAAATTACTTTGAAAAGCTCAGAAGAATTCATAAATGTGTTAAGTTTAGATGCACAATTTTCGTTTTTGTTTATTCTTAAGGGTGTTGTCTCATTTATTAGAAGTTATTTATTTGCATGAGAACTATGATACATAAGCACAAACAGGCCAAAGTATTGTGATAAAAACCGATAGGATATTGCAAGAATAAAGCAAAAGACAATAATATTAAGAAAGAAAATGATGAACAGAAAGATGACAGCTTTAACTCAGTTACCTAGTCATTGTGAAGCATATGACGACTTGAAGAATCACAAAAAACACAGTAAACGTGCACATAACAGAATTAATAACACTGCCACTAAATGAAAGGAAAAACTTGCGATGTTTTGAACTTTTTCATGAAAGTTCCGCTTCAGGCAAAAGCAATCCAAAAAAAGAATCTTTTTTGGATTGCTTTCGCCTGAAGAGGAACTTTCTTGAAAAAGTTCGAAACGTCGCAAATTTTTCCTTTCATTTAGTGGCAGTGTTATTAATATGGCGACTTCCCTAGTCTCATTTGTTAAAAGTTATTTATTTGCATGAGAAGTATGACACATAAGCATAAACAGGCCAAAGTATTGTGATAAAAACCGAAAGGGTATTGCAAGAATAAATGAAAAAAACAATAATATTAAGAGAAAAAATAGTGAACAGAAAGATGACCGCTTTAACTCAGTTACCTATTCATTGTGAAGCATATGAGTACTCCCCTATCCCTGCAACATACTTTGAATAGAAAACAAATCTTGACATAAATTTAGCATATTGGAGCCTATCAGATGTTTGTCATAATAGAAATATTTCATTTTTATCTCATGAACTGAGAAAGCTATAGTTCCCATTACTATTCCAGTAATTGTAAATATGTACGTTCACTTTTTTTCCACCATTCAGTTCTTTATGAGTGTCATTCAGATGACATGTTTGTAACTATGTATTAAGTATTTTGATACTTATAATATGCACAAATCTTCTCTTCTGGCACTTTGCAAAGCATAAATGTTTCTCTTCTTTTGATTTAACAGAAAATTACTTCCAGAGAGTCGTTTATGGAAAAAAAAAGATATTTTTTAGGTTTTGTTGTCTGTTAATTTGTTATGTTCTGTTTATCTATTTACTTTTTTTTTTAAAGATTTATTTACTGTATCATTTCCTTTAAAAAAAAAAAACGAAAAGATTGAAGAGTTTCTTTTTTTGTGAGGAATTATGATCTCTATCTAGAGTTCTTTCTGTTAATACTGTTATGTTTCTGTGACATCATTGTCATAATTCCAAATAAGAAGCCGGTAATTTTATGCGGTGAAGTAGCAGGTTAGTGTAGGCTGAGTCTCCGAGATTCTGTTGTAAATTAGTATCACGTGGCTTGTGTTCAATAAATGAAATTACTATAATTATTTTCATGATTATGGTCATTATTATCAATGGTATCATCATTGTTATCTATTTTTGTTATGAGTTTTTTATGATCATTATTTTTACTGTTATTATAATTGCTATTATTATTAGTAGTAGTAGTAGTAGTATTATCATTATCATTTTTATTACTATCATTATTATTATTATTAGTACTATCATTACTATTGATATTATTACCATTACTATTACTATTATTATCATTAATATTACTATTATCATTACTATTATTATTATCATTAATATTATTATTACTATTACTATTACTATTATTATTACTATTACTATTATCATTAATATTACTATTATCATTACTATTATTAATATTTATTATTATTTTTATTATTATTATTTTATATTATTTATTGTTTACTTTTAATTTTATTAAGAAAAAGTAACTTTTCAATCATGAATATCTTTTTTTCAGATTCATGTAAATATTGTAATGTATAAGCTGTCAAAGTACTGTTTTTTACAGAGATATTGAATAAAGAGTTAAACTAATATTTTCTATTAATTTCCAAAAAAACTATGGACAAGATATTTTCCAAAGGCTGTATTCTTCAAACCTTTCGTTGCGACTAAAGTGGGTTAGCTGGGTGTTAGTGAACTGTTCATGATTGTAATATTTTGTATGAATTGAAAGAGGAAAAAAAGTTAGTGAATAGTCCTACCCCTTTTGAACTCTTATGGAGTGTTAGCAGGCTTGATTAATAGAATGAGAGAGGAAATTGAAGGTATTCAGATGAATCAGCTGTGAGAGGCTGAGTGCATCGGGCAAGATTTCTGTGAATGATACCTGGCAAAACAGAAGGATATGTTTTAGATGTTCGTGGTTCTGGGTAAAGCACTTGATAGAGTAAGAGAGAGGCTAGATGGATGATGTTGAGTGTGTATTACCCTCTGAGTATGCTTCAGAGGGCAATAAAGAGCTTCTATGATGGTAGTAAAGCAATATGTAAGCTTGAGAATGAATGAGAGTGATTGCTTTGAAGTTGAGGTTGGGCTCTGACAGCTGTGGTCTCTATAGTTATTTAATGTTTATATGGATAGAATGGTGAGGGAGGCAAGTGAATGAGTTATAGGGAAAGAGCTTGTAGGTTATGTCAGGCAAGTTTGGTAAGTAAATTGATTATCATTTGCTAATGATGCTGCACTTGTAGCTAAAGGGAGAGTTACAGCTGGTTTGCGGATTTGTAAGTATGTCAGGCAGAAGTTGAGAGTAAGTGTGAGTATGAGTGAATTGATCACGTGAATGCTGGGCATAGAAGAAACAGGGTGACAGAGAGGGTACTTGAAGGGTCATTGGAAGAGGTGGAAAGTTTTGAGAACTTGGACTTTCGTGTCAAAGAATTTGCATCTGGAGGATAACTTAATATTTATCTAAGGCGAGGCATATTTGGTTCCAATCAGAAAGAATATCGTGTGTGGAAGTGTAGGCATCGGGTAAGAAGCATCAGCGCGATATTATTGTACTGACTGTGTATACACATGGGGTGTAAAAGCTGCACACAAAAAAGATATCTGAATATATTGAAGAGGAAATCTGTAGGTGAATAGTAGTGGTGAGAAAATTTCTTAGTAGAGCAAAATACAGAGGTTGGTAAAGAGATTCATGTTAACTGATGTTTCAAGAGTGTGTCCGAGAGGTAAACAGAACAGGAAAATTAGAGGGGGGTAAATGGAAGCCTGGTAGTTCATAGCATGTCAATGGAATAGGGCAGAGAGAAGGCAAAAGATGGCATAGCATAAAGGAAAATGAAGGGCAAAACTCAAAGTGAGCATTTAATTCTGATGGGTAGGGCTGCCTCTGTGTGATCTTTCAATTACATGTAAGATATATACATAATCACTCATACTGTAAAATGGTGAGATGAATGGAGTAAGAATATCACATAACTACATTCTATAAAATAAGTTAATCACACTATAATGGGATACTCTTGATACAAGGTAAATGAGACGGACCACATGGAGAACAGGCAGTGATCACATCTTGAAGGTGTAAAGTATGCGTGTGGTTTACATGGCTCTCGGATAATAGAAACATTAACGGCACACTTCGGTTCCAGAACATTTCACAATTAACACATCGAAACACGCAAAATTAACAATTCTTATTCCCCTAAAAGATTTCGTTTACAACCAAAAATGTTCTAACTTTACATTTTGCACTATTGCCCTCTCATTCAAGTCTTTGGCATTTACATTGCATGACACAATTTCTACTGAGGGTTTGCTATGAGGGTCACCTCCAAGAATTAAATGGGAGGGAGTGAGGTAGTGGAGAGGGTCTGGGTCTTCACTTACATATGTCAAGGGTCGAGAGTTAATACATCCCTCTATCTCAACAAGTACAGTTTCTAGTTCACAAACACTTATATAATTAAGACTTATAGTTTTACGTAGGGCAAGTTTAACAGATCTCATGAGACGTTCCCACCAACCACCCCACCAAGGGGATCGAGGGACTATGAATTTCCATTTGGGGGCTAGATGTCCATACATATTCACTACTTCACTTTTAGCTGCCATACAGGTCTTAGCATTATCGAAAAATATAACATTAGGCAAACCCCTTCTTTCTACAAATTTTCTTATTTTTCTTCCAAAATTGAGCTCGTATGGATGATACCACACTATCCACACCAGCATGCTTTAAGTATTTGTGCTGGAATTTGATTAAGAGCTTAGCATATTTACCTTTGGGAATTATGAAAGGGTGTTTTATGTCATAGTCTAACTCTGAGAACTCGAGACGACCTTTGATTCTAAGCAATCCCTTGTCATCAATGAATGGGTCTAACTTTCTTAATTTTGAGCTAAGAGGAAGAGTCTTGTTACTTGAGAGAAGCCTAATTTCATTTGCAAATGCTTCCTGCTGTATATTGTATATTAATTTCAAACTAGCTAATTCTATTTC
>NW_028234436.1:17945068-17952568 GCF_977035675.1 Penaeus japonicus
TTGTACTCAAGAATCAACACTAAGTCTTCACTTGTTGCAACTATCGAGGGCTTTCGCCGTGTTACTTAGGTTAGGCAAGATTTCGGCGTCTTCATAACTACTATATGTAACTATGACGTATTTCAACATTGAACACTGCTGTTTGCACTGTACTTTAGCTATTGTGTTTTGTAAGTGTTTCTGTATGACAAGAATATAACCCATGTTAATATACTATCTGTTCAGATCCATTTTGTTAATCGATGGTTAAATACATTTTTTTTGTTAATAAACGAACTGAATATGCAAAGGTCGGTCGCCATACATCATGAATGCGACGACTAGATGGCAATCTCAGAAAGCTGTAATGTGTGTGGGTGCCAAACCGGGCTGGGGCGAAGGTGAGAACTATTAGTGAAAACTATAAACTGCATCAAAGGATTGCTTCATTGTTTAAACCGTATACATGTATAGTACAGACGTACGAGCGCGTGCGCAAACACACACACACACACACACACACACACACACACACACACACACACACACACACACACACACACACACACACACAGACAGACGTGTGGAATGTACATTGCCATCACGTTTTATAAATTGCTTTAGCAGCTAATATCGCAATGGAAGCTAGAATTTAGAAGTTAGAATCAGTTTGTGGTGGTGACGTTATGCACCACGTCGGGGTGGTATTGGTACACGACGCCCGTGTTATCAGGCGGAATGAAGGAAGTCGAAGGCGCGGGCGCGTCACCGCCGCCCATGACCGGTGGCGTTATTCTGTGCTGGCTCCTGCAGAAGGACGATGGCTCCGTCGCGACGTACTGGGGCGGCGGGGGCGTGACGTGCGTGGAGGATGGGTAGGACGTGGAGGGGCCCTGGTAACCGGCGCCCATCGGAGGCCCCGCATACTCGCCGCCGGGGAAGTACGGGTACGCGCCCTCAGACATGTACATGTGGTGGTGCGGCGGCGGTGGCGGTTGCGGGGGACCTGCGGCGTGTGGCATCGGCTGATGGTGGTGCTGGGCGGAGGGCGGCTGCGGCTGCGGCTGGTGGTGGGGCGGCAGTGGGGGAGGCTGGTGCTGAGGGGCGTGGGAGGGCGGGTGCTGGTGCTGGGGGGCGTGGGAGGGCGGGTGCTGGTGCTGGGGGGCGTGGGAGGGCGGGTGCTGGTGTTGGGGCGGGTGCTGGGGGGCGTGGTGCGAAGTCTCGGAGGCGGACTGTGAGGAGGCGATGAGCTTCTGCTGCAAGGAAGTCACGAGATTCGGTCCCAGGATCTGCTTGACCTGCTCCAGCTGCTCGGGGTTGTCCAGCGTCGCAAATTCCTCGAGCAGAGTGCGGAACTGAAAGAGACCTCCGATGTCGCTGAGGGAACTGCGTTTCTGCGGAGTGCTGATCTCTCCTTCGTCTCCCTCCTCCGCCGCAGCCGCAGCCGCCGCGGCCGTTGACGCTGGATGCGGCCTCTGCGGCTGTCGCTGCGTGGGAGGTGAATGGTGCATGGCAGACATGTGCTGCCGAACCTGGCGCATGGCCACGTGCTGTTCCTCGAAGAGTATGTGATGCTCGGGCTGAGGATGGGGGATGTGCTGCACTCCGGGGGGCGACGGCGTTGCGGGCTCTTCCTTCGGGATGATCATCATGGCTTCGGGCAGCTCCTGTTGGTGACCCAGATGTTGCTGCTGCTGCTGCATCAGAGCCTGCTGCTGGGCCTGCTGATATTGCTGTTGAAGCTGATGCTGAGTGTGTTCGCCATAACTTCCATAGCCACCAATATTACTCATGAGCTGATGTTCAAGCTGCTGGAAAGCTTGCTGCGACTGCTTTATGCTCTGCAGGTTCCCGGGCTGATTGGTCTCGAGGTAGTCAAGCTGCGTCATCAGGTCTGAGCTTTGGAATCCTGAAGGACCTCCTTGACTCGTGCCCGGGGCCTGTCCGCCGGCACTCTGGGACTGTTGCTGCTGCTGCTGTTGCATTTTCTGTTGCTGAATCAAATGCTGAGCAATGGCTGGGGCTTGTGCAGGTGGTTGCGCAGGTGGTGGTTGCAGCTGTTGTTGAGGAGCGTCACTCTGCAGAGGCGCCTGGCCGCTGCGGCCGTCAGGAAGGAGGTTTCCCAGGCCGAAGTTCGGAGAGCTGAGGACGTTCATGATGGACTTCTGGAACTGTTGCATGATCATCTTCTGGAAGCTCGGGTTATTGGCGAGCTGCTCGAAGTCCATGGACGCCATGGCCGCCGCCGCCGCTGCCGCCGCCGCCGCCCCCGCCCCGGCCCCGCCATCGCCGCCCGCACCCTCCGCCTGGCCGCCCATGCCGCTCTTGGAGGTCGAGGCCGCTTGAGTCGCCGCGGCAGCCATGGCCGACGCGACGGACGGGGGCCTCTGGAATACCCCAGCCGTGGCGCGGGCACGAGCCTGTGGGTCAGAGGAAGATCCAGAGACACTAGGGTGCTGCATTATGTGTGGCCACTCAGTGTATGGATTCAGGTTCAGCTGACCGAGCTGCATCTGGATCTCTGCTACCTGGAAGTCAGAAGAAGTGACTGGGTGATGCACTGGTTCACGGAAGGCAGTTACTGGCAGAAACAAATGGCAATGGTCTATTTGAAAGATGTGAACGTGGAATATGCAAAAGCTACCGCCACCGCCCCTCAGCCTCATCTTGATTGTATACGAAATACAATTAATATGCTCAAGTATGTGAAATAAGAGCTACATAATAAATCATATTTATCTAATGGCGTAATAATCGAACTTCATGATCAACTGATGCCAAAAAGTGCTATTCTCACAAAGAGCATGCAGATATAGCAGTCAAGCCCGTCTGTCCACATCATGCCTGGAGTCAAGAATGATGGCAGAGCTGGTTGCATGGCAATGCAAGGACGCACCTCCTGTTTGGCGAGCTTGAGGTTGTACTCGTTGTGCTGGTCGTTGAGCTCCCGCAGGTCAGTGAGCTTAATGAGCAGGCGTGGGTACATGATGGTGGCGTTGTGAGGGCCGTAGCGCCAGTTCATGTACTTCCTGCCGCGTGAATAAGAAATGTTTTTTTCATGATCTGTGAATTCTTCTTTTTTTTTTTTTTTTTTTTTTTTTTTTTTTGCTTATTCATGTATCTGTTTGTTTAACAATTTATCGGAAAGATGAGACATAACTACACATGATTTTGCTAAGTGCAATTGAATTTGCAACATATGATTGATTGGAATGACTAGTGTAATCAAGTAAAAGTAGGAAATAGTTTAGAGCCAAATTCCAAAATGCTTTGCTAATGAGAAATACAAGGCAATAAAGAATCAAAGATAAAAGTAGTTGATCAAATTCCACATAACTTTCAATATGAATATGAAAAGGAAATAAAGAATAGACGACGAAAACAGTGAAACGAATTACACTAGACTGCCAAGAAAAAAAAAAAGGGAGATCAAAGCAATAGACTAGACCACATGACCTAGAAAATACCTAATGAGTTGCAATAGATATACCTGCTAAGTTGCAAAAAATGGGAGATCAAAGCAATAGATTTGACCACATGACTTGGACAATACCTGATAAGTTGCAAAAAATGGGAGATCAAAGCAATAGACTTGACCACATGACTTAGACAATACTTGATAAGTTGCAAAAAATGGGAGATCAAAGCAGTAAACTAGACTCCACATGACTTAGAAAATACCTGATGAATTGCAATAGACAATACCTGATAAGTTGCAACAGACAATAGCCGCTAAATTGCAAAAAAATGGAGATCAAATCAACAGACTAGACTCCACGACTTAGAAAATCCCCGATGAATTGCAACAGACAATACCTAATAAGTTGCAGATAATGATCCTGCCGCCCCTGGACACGCGTCGCCTCCTGCAGGCCCGGCCGATCGCTCGTGAAGAGCACAATGAGCAGCAGGAGCATCATCACAGGCTCGTCCACGTTCAGATCCTTCATGCTAAAGATGAACTTCATGTGCATGTCGTAGAGCTCGCAACTGACCAGCTTCTTCATATCCTCGACTCGTAGCGTAGGGGCGTCCTTGTAAATCTGTTCCCTGGTGTTTGGCCAGCGGTTGTTGTCGGTGTCGAAGCTCTGGACGCCGCGGATCAGCGACATCTCGAGGATACCGCCGCGGAGGAGGCTGCCTTGGTCCTGTGGCAGATGGTGAGATGGTTTTAGGAAATGCGGGGGTGTGGGTGTGGTTTTTGTTGATTTATTTATCTTTTTTTTTCTTCTTCTTCCTTTTTTTTTTCTTTTTCTTTTTTTTTTTTACTTGTTTTGGGTCTATTTTTTTATTGTTGTCTGTAGTGTCTTTTTTTTTTTATTGTTGTCTGTAGTGTCTATTTTCTTTTTCTTTTTTTTGTCTGGCTGTTCACTTTCTTTCTCTTTCTTTTGCTTTTTCTTTTTTCTCTCTCTCCCCCTCTCTCTCTCTCTCTTTCTCTCTCCCTCTCGCTCTCTCTCTCTTCTCTTCTCTTCTCTTCTCTCTCTCTCTCTCCCTCTCTCTCTCTCTCTCTCTCTCTCTCTCTCTCTCTCCCCCTCTCTCTCTCTCTCTCCTCTCTCTCTCTCTCTCTCTCTCTTTCTCTCTCTACTTCTCCTCTCTCTCTCTCTCTCTCCTCCTCTCTCTCTCTCTATCCTTCCCTCTCCCTCCCTTCTCCCTCTCTCTCTCTCTCTCTCTTCTCTCTCTCTCTCTCCTCTCTCCTCTCTCTCCCTCTCTCCCTCTCTCCCTCTCTCTCCCTCCCTCTCTCTCTCTCTCTCCCTCTCTCTCTCTCTCTCTCCCCTCTCCCTTCTCTCTCCTCTCTCCTCTCCTCTCTCTCCCTTTCTCCCTCTCTCCCTCTCCCTCTCCCTCTCTCTCTCTCTCTCTCTCCCTCTCTCTCTTTCTCTTTCTCTCTCTGACTCTCTCCCTCTCTCTCTCTGACTCTCTCCCTCTCTCTCTCTCTCTCTCTCTCTCCGGCTCCCTCCCTCTCCCTCTCTCTCTCTTTCTCTATCTCTCTCTGACTCTCTCCCTCTCTCTCTCTCTCTTTCTCTCTCACTCTTTCTCTCTCTCTCTCTCTCTCTGACTCTCTCCCTCTCTCTCTCTGACTCTCTCCCTCTCCCTCTCCCTCTCCCTCTCCCTCTCACTCTCACTCTCCCTCTCACTCTCCCTCTCACTCTTCCTCTCCCTCTCCCTCTCCCTCTCCCTCTCCCTCTCACTCTCACTCTCCCTCTCACTCTCACTCCCTCTCCCAAAACCTCTATACAAAAAAATGCTCCAGGGATTCCCACTGACCTGTGAAGGGAGCTCGCAGAAATCCGGGAAGAGCCTTGCAAAATAAGCAAACCGACGGACGACCGTTGTAAACATGTTGATAATCTGCACACTGGGACGGCCGACATTGCATTGCTTAAGGTCATTCTTGTAAGGTACGTCGTGATAGGCCAGCTGGTAGTTGCGCACTGCTTGCTCCACTTCGTCACGCTCCTGGGAATGGTGTTGCAAGAATTTAATCAAGAGAGGAATTGTATAGGTAGGTATGGGTGTTTTTTTTTTCGTATGGTAGGATTTAGGGGAAACTGCTTCGAATATGTTTTTAGTTTGTATACTTATGTATATATATATATATATATATATATATATATATATATATATATATATATATATATATATATATATATATATATATTTATATATATATTTTTTTTTTTTTTTTTTTTTTTTTTTTTTTTTTTTTTTTTTTTTTTACATATTACATACATTTCCCTAAAAGAGCAGTTTCAAAGAATAAAAGAATGATTTAAAAAAAACAACAACAACAAGCGTCCACGTGCATACCTGTTCCGTCATATAGTTAAGCATGGTTGCCATATCAGGCTCATATGGCACCAGTTCCCTCTTGCCATCTTTTAGACCTTTCTTGCCATCGTCGCCTTGCTTGGCCTTCCTCTCTGCCCTCTGCTTCATCAGCTGAGCCCGGTCCTCCTCTGACATCACCCACGCCCGTTCCATACCAATGCTAGTGCATTTCTTGTACCTGGAAAAGCCATGAGAAATGTGTGTTTGGAATTCATGGATTTATTATTTTATTTTATATGTATTTGATTGCTGACATGAGGAGCTGGGAGAGATATGAATGTATGGTTTTGTTCTCGTTCTCTGATATCTATGGGTGATTTATTTCATTTGATATTTCTTTGATTATATATCTGAAAAGAGAAATATAGATATTTTTTCCACTTAAAAAGTCTGAATAGTTGGTTTTCTCCTACTGAATTTCTGGGATTAATTATTTTGGTTTATAATTAGTTGATCATATATTAAAAAAACGAATATATCTTCAATTCAAATGTCTGAATGGCAGTTTTTCGCTTTCAACAATTCATAGACAATTGCTTGATCATATAACATGGCAGGTCAAGGTTCCCTAATCATTAATTTTTTAATAGCGATGCCTAAGATTCATGTAGGCCTAAATAGACAGCTGGGGCAAACCTGCAATATTGGCAGCACTTCCTGGAAGCAATGTTGATTGCACAGTTGCCGTCGTACGGACAGGTGAAGTTCATGAAGGCATCATTATGGACGGCTCGGCGGAAGAAGGCTTTGCATGAATCGCATGACAAACCTGTTTGAGGTAAAAGGACGCTGTAGTAATCATTTAGTGAGTCTTGTGATATATGACCTATATGCTGGCTATACCAAATCTCTCTTTCTTTCTTTCTTTCTTTCTCTCTCTCTATTTATATCTATTTATCTCTATCTATCTATCTTCCTCTCTTTCTCTCTCTCTCTCTCTCTCTCTCTCTTTCTCTCTTTATTTATCTATCTATCTTCCCCTATCTCTCTCTCTCTCTATCTTCCCCCTCTCTCTATCTATCCATATTCCTCTCTTTCTATCTGTCTATCTTCCTCTCTCTCCCTCTCTCTCTCACACACACAGACACAGACACAGACACACACACACACACACACACACACACACACACACACACACACACACACACACACACACACACACACACACACGTCCCCCCCTCTGCCCCCGGGAAGTACCTCCGAAGTGCATGCTCTTGGCCTTATCTCCGCAGACGCCACATGTCTTTGGTCCTTTGCTGCCTTCAGCTTCCGGTTCTCCGGTCCCTCGAGATGTGGAAGCTTGATGTGAAATTTGAATGAGTTAATAGGTGAAAATATTTATATTTATATTAGAGACAAACATGTGATATAAGTGATAAGTTAGTTGTGAGTCTATGAAAGAGAAATTGTATATTGTTCGCTTGGCGTAGGCTCCGTGAAACAAAGAATTCCAAGATTCACAACCTTTGTAGAAATTGAATGGTTAAAATGCATGGAGTGCTTAAACGATTCTAAAGAAAAAAGAAAGAAAGAAAGAAAGAAAAAAAAAAACGAAAAATACAATAAGTGATTAATGTAATTAATGAGTTTAAAAGCCAGGGAATCTAACATAATGAAGGAAAAAATAAAAACTAACGAGAAAAAAAAAAAAAAAAAAAACGGTTAGAGAAACTCACCTGTCGGCTCTGCTTGCGA
>NW_028234436.1:17967568-17972568 GCF_977035675.1 Penaeus japonicus
AGCGATAGTGATAATAATGATGTTGACAACGATAATGATGACGACCGTATCAGTAATAATAAATAGCATAATCTATCTTAATGAATATCGTACGCTTTCACAATATCGTTAACATATCCCCAACAGAATGTTACTTTTGAGCAGTCGGTGTTTCATCAAATTCTAAACTCAAAATATTTATTCAGAAAAGGTATACATTTAAAAGCTTTATTTTTTTATTTTTTTTCTCAAGGAACATGTCTCTTTCCCGTAGGTAAAGTAGCTACACGCACTACTTTCTTCAGAAATTTGTGTAAAGTTTAAGACATGCGGAGTAATTGAAATAAGTTTTTATAGAGATTTTATTCATATATATGTGAAAGCAACGATTCAGATTGGGAGTTTTGATAGATAATAAAACTCCTTTCGATATCAATGTTGATATCTAGATAACAATGCAATGGTCCTTTGATGCTCAGAATACGTTATTCAGAGGTATAGTCTATTTCAATGATAGGCTTCTATATTTATAGAGAAAAGGGAGATCGTTTGAATGGATGGGACGTGATTGACAGTCAATAAGTAAGCTGTTTTCCGTAATTATAGTGTAGTATGCAAATCGTAAGCATAATATTGAGCGACGTTAACGCAAAAGGTACTCCTCTTTTCATCCAAGTTTAAAACCTAAGACATTGAAAAAAAAAAAAAAAGTCATAGCACTGTTACAAATTCCGAAACCTTTCCTTCCCCTTATCACTCTACTGTTGAATGGTATGCACAGGTTCCCACGAGGATGTTTATCAGAGCAACATGCTCCTTCTCACACCGTTATCGCGTCTCTGTTATCAGCGCCATACGGAAACCTTACAGGCATTCTACTTGAAGTGCGCAGTTCCGTAAGTCATTTGCTTCTAAATGGACTTCTCGAATATACCTTAGTGTGTGAGAATAGTAGTTCAACTAGCGGTGGGTGGGTTAGTACCGCCCAGGCCGCAAAGCCCCACACGCACTTCGACGGAGACTTTGAGTCGTGGTTATATATTTTTTTACGATACCTGGATTCCATTTATAACCCCCCCCCCCAACCCCGCTCCCCATGAAACGGCATAAAGAATGAGTATTACATTGTTTGGGTGATTTCCCCCTACCTTCCGTACAAAGACAACTTTAGCAACCAGCCCTCAGAGCCCAGCATTCGCGCCCGTCCAAAGCACCACCACGTGACAAGGAAGAAACAGCCTCAGAGGACATGGAAAAGGTGATCTCACACTAGAAATTACGGCGAAAAGCTTGCTGTTACCAGGTAGCCGACCTCACCTGAGCAACAGGAGTGCGTCAGCGGCGGTGGCTGCGGCTGGAAGAGCGTAGAGCGTCCGTGATGACCGCTTGTGGTGACCCCGCGAGAGTCTGCCCGTCCACTGTGCCCCCGCCGCCGTACCTGGTGCCTCGCTCCCACCCGCCTCGCACACACACATACTCACACACGCTACTTGTGCACGTACGTCATCTCTTCTCACCTGGTCACGTCGCCACTATGGCATATCATCTTCGCTGGGGAGGGAGGTAGAGGGGGAGGGAAGGGGCACGTTTATCTACAAAGGAAATGACACAAGGCAGAGGACATCGAGAAACAAGAAGTAAAACAAAAATTGGGACCGTTTTTGCCTCTCGTTCCACGCCCACCAAACTTACCTCGGACGTACGCTCGAATAAGCCCACGCAAGTTACCATATACGCAAGTTGTAGTGCGAAGAGTGCTCGCCATTCATCCTGGAACTCATTCAAAATTCGCTCCCTCTTCCTGTAAGGCTTGGGGCAGTTGCCGCTTTCACTGTTGCTGTGGGATAAAGCTTTAGGAGTCTGTAGAGGAAGAAGGTACACGTGATGCAAAAAAACAAAGAATAGGAAGGAATACTTGTAAACTTTATATACACATCATAGATGATTTATATATATATATATATATATATATATATATATATATATATATATATACATATACATATATATACACATATATATATAAATATATATACATATATATAAATATAAATATATATATATATATATATATATATATACAGTATACACACACACACACACACACACACACACAAAATATATATATGCATATATATATATATATATATATATATATATATATATATATATACATATACTTATATATATATACATACATATATACATATATATACATACATATACATATATATATACATATATATATACATATACATATACATATTGTATACACATACACAGTTGGACACTTTACACGACTGTGTTTTTCTTTTACATTTATTCTTTTCTAACAACATAACATTTGGTACAGAATTTTGAAATTATGTTTTATGGAGCCATTTCACTGGTCTAAAGAGCCTATTTTGGTGGTTGTTTGCGCAAATGACCGAACAGCCTTTTAGGGGGAAACAAGTGGTTAGGGAGAAGGTATTCGAATTTTCATAAATATTTAAATAATTCACTTTATTCTCCTAAAAATCTTCGGTTGAAATGAATTTGTTGGTCCTAGAATTCTATACATTTTTAAACTCTTAGGTATATGGTAGAACAGAAGTTCGAAATTCCAGGTTCAAAGTAATAGGTCATAGAGCATCAATAGTGCATTTTCTAATGCCGTTTTATATTTCTTCGAGCCGATGGTATCCTCACACAGGTGATGTATAATTAAAGTCAAAGTAATATTTTTTATTAATACATATAGGGCTAGCTATATAAGCCAAATGGGCTCGGCGCGCACATGCATTTTAAAAGCGCACATTTAGATTACTTTTCCTTCTTCCATAGAGATATAAAATCACAACTTTTTTTTCTACATTTCTGTAATTCTACAGATCCTGGTACAAGTTATTGGAACCTGGGCCGATATTGTTCCCATTTGGGCCCTGCACTTCCTAGGGCCGGCCCTGGATATATGCGATATACATTTGGGCCGAAATCGTTCCCATTTGGGCCCTGCACTTCCTAGGGCCGGCCCTTGAATACATGCGATATACATCTGGGCCGAAATCGTTCCCATTTGGGCCCTGCACCTCCTAGGGCCGGCCCTGGATACATGCGATATACACCTGGGCCGAAATCGTTCCCATTTGGGCCCTGCACCTCCTAGGGCCGGCCCTTGAATACATGCGATATACACCTGGGCCGAAATCGTTCCCATTTGGGCCCTGCACCTCCTAGGGCCGGCCCTTGAATACATGCGATATACACCTGGGCCGAAATCGTTCCCATTTGGGCCCTGCACCTCCTAGGGCCGGCCCTTGAATACATGCGATATACACCTGGGCCGAAATCGTTCCCATTTGGGCCCTGCACCTCCTAGGGCCGGCCCTGAATACATGCGATATACACCTGGGCCGAAATTGTTCCCATTTGGGCCTGTACCTCCTAGGGCCGGCCCTTGAATACATGCGATATACACCTGGGCCGAAATTGTTCCCATTTGGGCCCTGTACCTCCTAGGGCCGGCCCTTGAATACATGCGATATACACCTGGGCCGAAATTGTTCCCATTTGGGCCCTGTACCTCCTAGGGCCGGCCCTGGATATATGCGATATACATTTGGGCCGAAATCGTTCCCATTTGGGCCCTGCACCTCCTAGGGCCGGCCCTTGAATACATGGGATATACACCTGGGCCGAAATTGTTCCCATTTGGGCCCTGCACTTCCTAGGGCCGGCCCTGGATACATGCGATATACACCTGGGCCGAAATCGTTCCCATTTGGGCCCTGCACCTCCTAGGGCCGGCCCTTGAATACATGCGATATACACCTGGGCCGAAATCGTTCCCATTTGGGCCCTGCACCTCCTAGGGCCGGCCCTTGAATACATGGGATATACACCTGGGCCGAAATTGTTCCCATTTGGGCCCTGCACCTCCTAGGGCCGGCCCTGAATACATGCGATATACACCTGGGCCGAAATCGTTCCCATTTGGGCCCTGCACCTCCTAGGGCCGGCCCTTGAATACATGCGATATACATTTGGGCCGAAATCGTTCCCATTTGGGCCCTGCACCTCCTAGGGCCGGCCCTGGATACATGCGATATACACTAACAATTCAGCTGACGATAACCTTACCGAGGACGGAGATGATAACAGAGCAGGAATAAACAAGGAGTTCACTGTCTTCTCTCTTACTTGATAGTTACAATGTTAGAATAACAAATACACATAAGATGAGCCTTGATTTGCCACAAAAAAAAAAAGAGAGAAAAAAAAAGGATTTACTGTTCATAAGGCTTTGATTCAGTATGATATGTGCGTGCATGTGTGTACGTATGTATGTGTGTGTGTGTGTGTGTGTGTGTGTTAATTTGATTATTGGTTAACATATAAGGAGAGGTAGTTAGTCTGCTTTGTAAATTATAGTGGTGTATTGACTTTAGTATTGTAATCACCCAAGGGATGAGAACACATTTTCTCTATATAAATTACAGCTTTTTTCTTGTCATTATTTTTCTTCTATAAATCAAACGAGATGCTATAATGGCAGCTAGACATAAAGTATATACAGCATTGTATCAATCTCTCTCTCCCTCTCTCTGCACATACGTACACACATAGATGTGTATGTATATATATATATATATATATATATATATATATATATATATATATACAGAATGGTACATAAATTAATAGAAAGATAGACATACAAACAGACAGACATACATACGTATATATGTATGCACACATACACACACACACACACATACATATACATATATATACACACATACACATATATTTATATAGATATGAATATAGATACATACATTCATGCATATATGTGTATATACATACATTCATGAGTATATATGTATATACATATATATATATATATATATATATATATATATATATATATATATATATATATATATATATATATATACATACATACATATTATGTACAGTATATCCAATAGACGTCTGTATCAGCATAAAACTAAACCCAAAATCAAATTCAGATAATG
>NW_028234436.1:17977568-17982568 GCF_977035675.1 Penaeus japonicus
CAGACAAAATCACTCTCTCCCCCCTGGGTCCCCGTGGCCTAGTGGTTAGAGTGTCGTGTGTTCGAAATCTGAGTTCGCGCGTTCGAATCCCGGCACTGCGGTTCTCATCAGGATACGTGTGTGCTTGTGCCCCGCCTGCCCCCGTGGGTTGACCCATTGCAACCGCAATTTGGTGGTGTCAGTGTCTGCAAGCCGTCCTAATTTCTCGCGTAAGTGCTTGCGAGCCTTCCGAAGGGTGTAAGAAGTTGCAAGCCGTCCTAATTTCTCGCGTAAGTGCTTGCGAGCCTTCCGAAGGGTGTAAGAAGTTGCAAGCCGTCCGGGAGTAAGTGCTTGGGAGTAAGTGCTTGGGAGTAAGTGCTTGGGAGTAAGTGCTTGGGAGTAAGTGCTTGGGAGTAAGTGCTTGGATAGAAAAGCCTTCCCTGAGAAACGCTCTAATCACTTGAATTTTTTTTCCTTCGCTTATCGCTTCGTTATATATTTTATTGGTGTTGTTGTTATCTTTATTATTATCCTTATTATTATTACTATTCTTGTCATCATTACTACTAATATTACTATTACTAATAATAGTATTATGAGTGTTCTTATGACAAATATCAATATTATCATTATCATTATTAAAGACAAACTGTTTTAATAGCTTAGGTTACTTTGTAAATTATCTAATAAGTTATAATTTTCATGGGCTATTATTATTATCCTTTTTTTTATTATCCTCGTTGCTATTATTATAATAATAATAATTATTATCATTATAAAATTATAATAATGATAATTATAGTAAAAATAAAGATTATCATATTGTCATCACTGTTATTATAATCATTACTCATATTGTTAGTACCATTATTATCCTAAATTGTTATTATCATTATGATTATTATTATTATTATTATTATCATTATTATTATCATTATCATTATCATTATCATCATCATTATTATCATCATTATCATTACTGTTATCATTATTACTAGAACTATTGATATTGCTATATCTATCCTCATTATCATTATGATTATTATTGTTATCATTATCAGGATGATTATAACTTTTATCATTCTTGTCATAATTACAATTACTATCATTGTTATCACAATTGTCATCATTATTATTGTTCCTATTATTTTTATCATTATCATTATTGTTGTTATCATCATTATTGTCATCATCATCAGTGCTAATATAATAATGATAATAATGATAGTAACTGATGCTGCAAATGTCATTTTTTCACTATTATTATTATGATTATTATTACCATTATCATTATCAGGATAATGAATTTATCATCATTTTTATCATCATTACTACTATTATCTTTAGTATTATTATGATTATCATCATCTGCAGTATCATTATTGTCATTATAATAATAGTAATAATCATTATCATTATCATTGTCATTATTATTATCATTACTATTATCAATGCTCTTTTTATGATGATGATCGTTATTATCATTATCTTTATTATTATCATTATTGTTATTATCATTATTATCATTATCACCATTGACATTATCATTATCATTATTATCATTATCACCATTTGTATTATCATGATCATTATTACTATTATCATTATTATTAATATTGTTATTATTATTGCCACTTTTATTATCATTACCAATACAATCATTATCATCATTATTGTTATTATTATCCTATCATCATGATCAGCATGCACGAACGCGAGCACACACACACACACACACACACACACACACACACACACACACACACACACACACACACACACACACACACACACACACACACACACACACACACACACACACACACACACACACAGTCTATTCAGGAAGTCAGAAAAAAGTCAACGGAGACGCTCTAGCTATAGGTCATCTCGTAACAGGTTCTTCTACTATACAAATATCTTACGAAGTCTAAGCAAACGTAAGGGACAAGTTATATAACGTGTCCCCTTAGCAAGAGTACTCGGAAAGATTTCTCCCTTTGATTAACAACGAAAGAAAGCACAAAAGAAAAGAAAAAAAGGAAAAAGAAAGAAAAAAAAATTATCCCATGTGTGACCATCGTCTGACAACATTCCTTCCACGAATCGATTTTACGCTACGCTCGAAAATGCTTCACTGTCGTATTGATTAATGGAGCTTATTAGTACTCTCGGGCAAGGTGAATGTAAATGTCATTATCCAGGGAATGCAACAGTAGAAAAGAATGCAAGAAACAGTAATGGATTTTCACCGATCCGTTTTAATGAACCCCCAGTCCATTTTCTCTCGCGGTTCCTCTCTGTATTCTGGGGGGCAGAGACACACCGTAATGCGTTGAGGATTGCCGTAACTGCGAAAGCCGATAGTCTCCCTCTACCTACGATGCGAGTCGCGGCGCCCATCGGCTCTTCAAAAAGGAATTACTTCAAATCGTAATTGAGGTGTTTAGCCATGCATCGGGCACAGCCAGCTTCTGTTATGCATCCGTAATCCTGCTCGACGCTGAAGCATGAGAGCTAACGAGGCTCTGTGGACGCGAATCACTCTCCCGGGGACGCGCGTGGGGGCCGTCAGCCTTCGTGAGGGGGTCCTGAGTCGACGGACGAAGCCCCAGGGCAGAAGGGCGGCATCGGGGGCATTTTCTGGTTTTCTGCGGGAAATAAGACCCACATTTTAAAAGTGTGAGAGTAACTTCATGCGTTGGCAGCGAATTAGCAGTACCTCAATAATACAAAGAACAAGAAATCCATGCGTAACGTATTTAGTAATTCATTATTATTCAACTTGTTATTACCATTATTATTATCATTATTACTAAACCTATTGTTATTATTAATTTTGTCATTGCTATGATCATCATCGTCAATCATTGCCATTATTATAATCATAATTATCATCATCATCATTATCCTCAGATTCTACTGAGTATTCATATGTAGTTCAGGGTATTGGCACTTTGCTGACACGAGCTGACAGGAAAACCTCTGGCCCAGGGAACGGAATTCAGTCCATACATTCAGTTACGTAAGACATATCGGTGATAAAAGGCGGAAAAATAGCTTTGATAGCTAACTTGTATCCGTTTCTTAGAGAATGTATTGTATCAGCTGTGTTAATTCACATCGGGTACTGTTGTGAAAACACCACTACGTTACAACTCTATAGTAGTGAAAGTAATATTTGGTACCGATGTAGCCATGAAGATTTGCGCAATGTTTATGTGATACCATGCAAATACAGTATAAAGTATAGGAGGTTAATAAATACAAACTGAATGTATAGTCGAAAAAGATAGATAATTTATTCATATGCATGACAAACTACACACCATAGAAAAGTCATAATATAATCATAGTGATAGAACAAGAGAAACCAAGATGTTTTCTTTATTTGCATAGAGTTGCTTTCACAGTTATAATGTCTTGGTATATTTCACTCAGAATACTGTGAATTATCGACCTATTTTGTAGTGTATTATGTAGCTATACTTCAGGGAGTATATATTGCCGAGGGTATATCTTGATAGAAAATAGTATATGTTTTACAAGAAGATAAGGGTAAAAAGAGAGACTTATACTTATATTGTGTCAGCGTATGAGGCTTGTAATAAAAGTCATTGAAGATTTACCTTAGTTAAGAGGCACAGACGCGTTGAAATATTGCCTGCATTAATAAGAAATGGGATTTGCAATAGTTACCATATTAGATTTTTTTTATATATATATGACGTGAAAAAATGGAATCCGTGCGTGCTTATCAAAGCTTTAGTAATACATGGATTCAGTTGTAATGGTAATTTATAAAATAGCATTACTGCTTCAATGATGGAACAGCGTCTGATATGTCATTCTTTAAGTGTCTTGTATGTATCATGTCTCTTATTCATGCACTCTCAGACAGACTTTAAGCACATGTGTGTCAAGATAGGAAGTGCTTAAGTGTTAGTATAACAAAGAACGTCAAAGATATGGGTATTTTTTCGTAATAAGATATGGCTTCATTCAACTCGAACTGTTATCACATCTTTTTATAATACATGCTTGACATACTTTCTTTATATATATATATATATAGATAGCGAGAGATAATATAGAGATAGAGAGATATGTAGAGAGATATAGAGAGAGAATAGAAGAGAAGATAATATAGAGAGATATATATAGATAGAGAAGAGAGAGATAATATAGATGAAGAGAGAGAGAGAGAGAGAGAGAGAGAGAGAGAGAGAGAGAGAGAGAAAGAAAGAAGAAAGAGAGAAAGAGAGAGGGAAAGAGAGAGAGAGAGACAGAAAACAAGAAAAAAAAAAAAGAAATAGAGCACGAGAGAGACCGAAATTGACGACAAAGAAAAAGAGAGCGACCAACAACATCTCAAGTAATTACCAGCGGTTACGGGGCAAAACGAACCTCGCCAATTGCACAGAATGAACCACGGAAGCTCGGAACCTCAGTGTTTATCTTCCGTCCCATCGCCATTGTATCCACTCTCACCTGCTTCACCTGTGACCCTTCAGCCATTTTGGTGTTCTATGATTTTTTCCACCTGCCTGTTACTCCCAGCCTCTTCACCTGCATTATCTCTCCTTCGTTCTTTCTTTCTTCAATCATATTTGCTGTCTAATATTTTCTTCTGTTTCCCAGTACGTAGAACTTTTTTTTTTTTTTTTACTTATATTCGGATTTTGATGTAAAGCAGAATGTGAGCGACAGTCTTTTGTTTTTTTGTTTTTGTTCTCGCTGGAATGCGGCGTTTTGTCTCATCGCTTGTCTTTTTTTTTTTTGTTCTATCGCTTTATCTAATTTTATTATCATGTTATTATTATGTTTTTTTTTTGTGTGTGTTTTCTTTCTTCTTACTCGCTGTTATTCTTTCTTTTTATTCGCTCTTAAGTCTACATTCCGAAATGTAGATTGAGTGTACCTTAGAATTCAAAATTCCCTTTCCCTGATATGCGGATTATTTCCGAATCATGCATTCCGCGCAAACATAAGAAAGGGTCGCCATTCACTCGTCATGCACT
>NW_028234436.1:17995068-18002568 GCF_977035675.1 Penaeus japonicus
ATAACACACACACACACACACACTCCCTGAATAACACACAAACACACACACACACACTCCCTGAATAACACACAAACACACACACACACACTCCCTGAATAACACACAAACACACACACTCACTCCCTGAATAACACACACATACATTAACATCTATCTACCAATACCAAGATTAATAAACAGATCAGATCTTATTGAATTACGTCTTTTCAAAGTCGTATTTTTTACCTCACTCTGTATTCCGATTCTGCATCGACTGCCCCGCTGTGGCCTTAGTAAATTCCTTTTAACCTTTGAGAATGTCTCATCGCTAGCGCCGCCATTAACTTCTCTCAAAGACAAAGGAACAGCGGTATTTAACCTTGAGTCATTTTGTAGCTTATTTACGAGTATTTATTTCTCTGCTTGAATGTGAATATATATCATATACGTTGTTGTTGTTTTTTTATATATTTTCGTTTGTGTTAGTCTAATGCACGCTGCTAATAGTGGCTGTTACTTTGCTCTTCCCTCCTCCCCCTTAACTTTAGCTCCAGCGAGAGCCCCTCCTCCCCTCCCCCCCTCCCTCCTCAATCTATCCCTCCGCCTCTCTCTCTCTCTCTCTCTCTCTCTCTCTCTCTCTTACCCTTCCTTTAACCTCGGTGAAAGAACCCCCTGCCTATCCCATCTCCTCCTCCTCCTCCCCCCCCCTCTCCAGTCTATCCCTCCCTCCCTCCCTCCCTCCCTCCCACTACCCTCTCACCTACCCTTCCTTCAACCCCGGCGAGAGACGCCCTTCTCCCTATCCCCCTTCCCTCCCCCTCCCCCCCCTACCCCCTGCAACGCACACCCTGCTCCTTCCTGCCACACCTACGTCTGTCACCTGCCGGTATTTTTTCGTTTTTATTTATTCTTTAAAGAAATATGCAGGCTATCGTTTATAATGTCTTAATTTACCATTGTCATGAGTTTACTGTCATTATCATTCCTTTTTTTTTATTTCCTGCCATCATCATTATAATGTTCATTGTTATCTTTATATTTATCATCATCATCAATATTATTAACATTTTATATTACTCTCATCATCGTCATTATTATAATGATTATCATTATTATAATCATTACCATCAATGAACAGACAATTATTAATTTTAAATAATTTTCTTTGATTCAGACTATAATATATCATCAGAGTCATCATTCTCACCATCATAATCATCATAGCCATCATCATTATCATCATTCTCATTGCCATTTACTATATCATTACTAATATAAATGAAAAAAAAAGAATTGTGCATTTGCTGCTAAAAACATGGAAGATATTCCCTTTATCTTTTTACGTGTATGTAACAATTCTTAGATGGGACTTGAGGATTAAAATAATCTGTTTTTAAACTACTGGCTTATCATTTACAAACCGGAATTCTGGATCATTGAAATCTTGTGCGTGTTTAACTTGTAATATAACAAGCAATAAAAAAAAAAAAAAAATCTACTTGAAGATTTTAAGAAGTGTAATCAAAGTATTTTACGGAACAATATCAATTCTGATATGTAGATTATCGATATTGCTTGTAAATTACGAATGATCAAAATTCCACAATGTACTTAAATCTTTTAAAAACGAATAACAACACCTGTGTTATATGATCTAAGGATTATCACCTAAGAAACTAACATGTTCGTGAAACTGAAAAAAAATGTCTTAAAAGATATATTGAAAATTATGTCAATAACTGAAAGCTGTATAAACAAATTGCTTTGACCATCAAGGAAACAGACGGGGGGGGGGGGGGGGTAAAGGCGGGAAAGATCTGGAAACCATTCCACCAACTGTAGCTTTTTCTTTGCAGAACTTATTTTATCACCAACATCATCATCAACATCATCATCACTAACGTCATCACCACCACCATCATCATCATCATCTCCATCGTCATCATCACCACCACCACCATCATCATCATCACCACCACCACCATCATCATCTCCATTACCACCATCATCACCACCACCACCACCATCATCATCATCACCACCACCACCATCATCACACCACCATCATCACCACCACCACCATCACCACCACCACCACCATCATCATCAAAACATAGCTGAAGGGAGCTGGAAATGAGAGAGTAGAAGCTATGCGTCATGATGGCCGATGGGCGTAATCAACTCAGGTACCTGGAGTTTCAATCGTTATGGGTGTGAGCCAATCAAGAGTGGTTGCAACCAAAATAGAGGCTGATTTTGGTAGGTTTGCTTGCAGGCTGATTTCCCATGCACAGAGGTATGTAATTGTAATATAGATTGCGATACCAACTCATGACACTTTCATTTTAAAGGAACTTTGTTGTTTAATCTTGTGAGGTTATCTTCTGTGGTGTATATATATATATATATATATATATATATATATATATATATATATATTATATTATTTATATATATATATATTATATATATTATATATATATATATTATATATATAATATATATATATATATATATTATATTATATATATATATATATATATATATATATATATATATATTATATATATTATATAATATATATATATATATATATATATATATATATATATATATATATATATATATATATCATTGGATTATGACACCATTAGCAACCTTTGACTTTTTATCTTTCTTTTAGCCCATTTTTTTTTTCAGAATTTTAATATTTGAAAGTAAAAACGAACAAAATTAGCGATAGTGATCTTTAGAGTCATTCTATAGGTTATACTTCTGAAAGTTTATTTCAAATCGGAGAGGAGAAAAATACTTTTGGTTTATTACTTTCGTTTTCTTGAAAGATACTCGAAATGATCTATCAAAATCCAAATCAAGAACACGTAGGAACAATTGTCCATTTCAAACACTATTGGGAAAAATTGTGAAACTACCTTCAATGCCATAAAGTGTATGATAAATCGTGCATATGCAGTTATTCTGAACAAATATCTTTATTTTTGAGATCATTGTATAATCAGGTCCCTATTGTACAGATCAGAACACAATCTAATCAAAAAGAAAGAAAAAAGAAAGAAGAAAAAAAAAATGTTATGAAAAGCATCGTAAAATTCAACATCTACGAAATCTGATCTACATTGTTGTTGATCAAGACCCCTTTTCATGATAATGATGATACGGAAATTCGGTTTGTAAATTGTCAATTTCAATTTGACACCGGATGACTCTCATATTTGATTCTTATTATAAATACTCCCACGCATGTTGATGAGTAGTTCTCATCATAATTATTATCAATATCATTATTATTCTCATTATTATCATTATCAGTGTTATTAACATTACTATTACTATCATCATTATGATTATCATCATCGTCATTAAAATCACCCTCATTATTAATATCATTATCATTATTATTTTCATTATCATTATTATCATAACTATTATCCATAGCATGATCATTGGTGTGATTATCAATATTGTTATCATTTCCATTATCATAGGAATGAAGATGGTACTAATAATGATAAATGATAATGATGATAACAATAATAATGATAATTATCCCGTCTTTCTAACAATGACAATAATAATCCAAACTAAAATAACAGAAATATTAATGATAACAATAATGATAATAATGATGATGACGATGCTGTTGCTGCTTATAATGATGATGATATAATGATAATGACAATAATGGTAATGATAACAACAACAACAATAATGATAATTATGATAATAATAATGTTGATGACAATAATAAAGGTGATACCAATGACAATGATAATAACGATGATGATGATAAAATTGATGATAACAATAATGATACTACTACTACTCCTAAAACCAATGATGATGATGATGATAATGATGACTATAAGGATGACGGAGATAATGTTGATGATATTGATGATGATAAGGATAATGGTAATAATGATAATAATAATAATGATATTAATGATAATGATAATGATAGTAATAATAATGATAATAATAATAGTAATGATAAGAATAATAGTAATGAAGATAACAGTTATAATGGAAATAATACATAAAATGATAATAACATTAACATTAGTAATGATAATGATAATGAAATCAATAATAATAAACTGATGATAATGATCATAACAAAAATATTGATTGCAATATTAGCAATAAAAACAACAATGGTAATGATAATGATAATTTTGATAATGATAACTAACAGCAGTAACATAAGCATCATCATTATCATAATGATAATAACAAAAACAGTGACTATAAATATCCAAAAGAAAATAGGAACAATGATAAAATAAATAGAAATATCATTATGCAAATGATAACTTGAAATATGCAAGATACAGATAGAAAACGGATAATAACAATACAGTAAAGAAAAGTAACAGTATTCGTGTTATTAAAACAAAAGACTTTCGTAATAGGGAATGCGGATACAAAAAAATACAGATAAAAACAAATTATACAGTTGAGTTTAAAGCGTTGAGGATATTACAGTAAAAATTACAGCGTTGATAAGTTATCAATGACGGAATTGAAGCGTGCTGTCTATAATTTGAGACTGAGATTGCACAGACTAGTTAACGTGTGGTATTTGAACTACGAGATCGGAGAATGAAACTTGAAATTAATACGAGCTGAGATTTCATTGTTGATTGGAGAAGTAAACACTGAAAATACTGATAAATGGGAATAGCTTCTATAGGGAATAAATGTTACAAAGTTAGGAAAATAAAAAAGGAAAGATGATGTGATGAGCAAATTATGAAACTCAGGTATTTTTCATTATCATCATTACCGTCATCATTATGACAGCTATTATCATTATCATTTTATTGGTATCCTTATCAATACTGGTTTGATTAATAATCGCTGAAATTCAAGACTAAATAACTTAGAATACAGTAGAGAGTATAGAAGAGAAAGGATGATAAAATAAAGAATATATACATTTCTTACACTCATAAAGATAGTAAATTTATGTGAATGTAGACAGTATTCAAAAGAATAAAAAAGTAAAACCGAAAACAGTAGTGTAAAGAAAGACAGCAGAAAAAAAAGGAAGAAGAGGAAAAGGAAAATTGAAAAAAAAATATTAGAATAGAAAAAAAAGGAAAAAAAGGTGAAAAATATGAAAATGAAAAAGAAGAAGAAGAAGGAGAAGAAAAAGTAAAATAAGAGAGAATTAAAGAGATATCAAGAGAGAGAGAGAGAGAGAGAGAGAGAGAGAGAGAGAGAGAGAGAGAGAGAGAGAGAGAGAGAGAGATTAAAAGAGAGAGAGAAAGAGAGATAGATTAAGACCAAGAGAGAAAGAGAGAAAGAGAGAGAGAGAGAAAGAGAGAGAGAGAGAGAGAGAGAGAGAGAGAGAGAGAGAGAGAGAGAGAGAGAGAGATTAAAAGAGAGATAGATTAAGACCAAGAGAGAAAGAGAGAAAGAGAGAAAGAGAGAGAGAGATAGAAAGTGAGAGAAAGATTAAGAGAGAGAGAGGGAGAGAGAGAGAGAGAGAGAGAGAGAGAGAGAGAGAGAGAGAGAGAGAGAGAGAGATTAAAAGAGAGAGAGAGAAAGAGAGAGATATTAAGACCGAGAGAGAAAGAGCGAAAGAGAGAGAGAGAAAGAGAGAGAGAGAGAGAGAGAGAGAGATTAAGAGAGAGAGAGAGAGATTAAGAGAGAGAGAGAGAGAGAGAGAGAGAGAGAGAGAGAGAGAGAGAGAGAGAGAAAGAGAGAGAGAGAGAGAGAGGAGAAGAGAGAGAGAAGAGAGAGAAGAGAGAGAGAGAGAGAGAGAGAGAGAGAGAGAGAGAGAGAGAGAGAGAGAGAGAGAGAGAGAGAGAGAGAGAGAGAGAGAGAGAGAGAGAGAGGAGAGAGAGAGAGAGAGAGAGAGAGAGAGAGAGAAAGAGAGAGAGAGAGAGAGAGAGAGAGAGAGAGAGAGGAGAGAGAGAGAGAGAGAGAGAGAGAGAGAGAAAAGGAGAGAGAGAGAGAAAAGAGAGAGAGAGGGAGAGAGAGAGAGAGAGAGAGAGAAGAGAGAGAGAGAGAAAAGAGAGAGAGAGAGAAAAGCGAGAGAGAGAGAGAGAGAGAGAGAGAGAGAGAGAAAGAGAGAGGAGAGAGATAGATAGATAGAGAGAGAAAGAGAAATAGAGAGAGAGAGAAAGAGAGAAAGACGACAGCTGGCAGGGATAGGAATGTTGCACAAGCAACTGCGATTGCGAGGGGGCTGGGGCTGGCGATGGCCATGGTAAGCGCAAGAGGTGTTGCACTCAGTTAAACGAAGGACGTTAAGTCACTTGTAAGTCCCTATGCAATAACAATCTTAAATACTTTACAGTGACGATGAGTTATATAGCCAACACGAATAGCATCTTAAAGCTTAGATTTCTTTTCCGAAAGAAATATCTATTATGTTTTTTTTTCTCTCTCTCATTGTATGTTTTTATTTTTTATATTTTTTTTCTGAAATATATATATATATTTTTTCATAAGTGTATTTCCTCCTCGGCCAAGTCACGTGCTCAGTAAGAACAAGTAAGAATGAATTACCGTTGGTGGTGGCGGTGCAACAGCAATCTCCCCCCTTCCCCCTCCCCCCTCCCTACCTTGTATCCTCTCCTCCCTCGATCGTCTAGCAGCCCCCCCTCACCCCCCCCCACCTCTCCTCCTCCTTATCCACTACCAACCCCCTCTTCCCTCCACACCTTCCCTCCTCCCTTTCTCCACTACTCCCCACCCTATCATCTACCTCTCTCCCTTCCCCCCTCTCCTTCTCCACCACCCCCCACCCCATCATCCCCTCTCCCCCTCTCCCTCTCCACCACCTCTACCCCATCATCCCCCTCTCCCTCCCCACCATCCCCCACCCCATCATCCCCTCTCCCTCCCCACCACCCCCCACCCAATCATCTACCTCTCCCCCTCTCCCTCCCCACCACCCCCACCCCACCCCCCACCTCGTTCTCTGATGCCCACACCTCTCCTCCCTCACCTCAGGCCATGTTCGTACCCGCGCCCTTCAGTGCTACCCGGCGAACCCACGGGTCATGGGTACGGCTGGGAGGGGTATCACCAGGGTATAGGGGGTTGGGGTGTGGGGGGAGGGGGGGGTGTAGGGAAAGGCTGGGAGGGGTATTACCAGGGTATAGGGGGTTGGGGTGTGGGGTGTGGGGGGAGGGGGTGTAGGGAAAGGCTGGGAGGGGTATCACCAGGGTGTAAAGTGGGTTGGGGTGTGGGGTGTGGGGAGGGAGGGGGTGTAGGGAAGGGCTGGGAGGGGTATCACCAGGGTATAGGGGGTTGGGGTGTGGGGTGTGGGGAGGGGGTGTAGGGAAAGGGTGGGAGGGGTATCACCAGGGTGTAAAGGGGGTTGGGGTGTGGGGGGAGGGGGTGTAGGGAAAGGGTGGGAGGGGTATCACCAGGGTGTAAAGGAGGGGGTGTGGGGGGTGTGGGGGTGTGGCGAGGGTCTGGAGCCAAGCAAGAGGCAGTGTCTGAGGCGCAGGAAATGTCTGCTGAGTTTTCAATGCAGAA
>NW_028234436.1:18005068-18007568 GCF_977035675.1 Penaeus japonicus
ATAACTACGGTGATGATGATACTAATCATAGTAATACTAAACATAATAATCATAACAATAATAATGACAAAAATAGCAATGATGGTAATATCACAGTCATTAATGATATCAATAACAATAACAACAATATTTATAACATTGGTATTATCAATGATATTAATAAAAATCACAACAATGACAATAATATCAATACCAATAACGAAACTAATAACATCGATAATTATCACACCTTCACAACAGGTGCTTACCATACCATAACAGGTGCTCACATAACACAACACAACCTCACAACAGGTGCTCACCAAAACCACAACAGATGTTCATACAACACACCACAACCTCACAACAGATGTTCACACAACCTCACAAAAGGTCTTCACCAAAACCACAACAGGTGCTCACCAAAACCACAACAGGTGCTCACCAAAACCACAAGTGCTCACATAACCTCACAACAAGTGCTCTCACAAAACCACAACAGGTGCTCACCAAAACCACAACAAGTGCTCACACAACCTCACAACAAGTGCTCTCACAAAACCACAACAGGTGCTCACCAAAACCACAACAAGTGCTCACACAACCTCACAACAAGTGCTCTCACAAAACCACAACAGGTGCTCACCAAAACCACAAGTGCTCACACAACCTCACAACAAGTGCTCTCACAAAACCACAACAAGTGCTCACCAAAACCACAACAAGGGCTCACCAAAACCACAACAGGTGCTCATCAAACCACAACAAGTGCTCACCAAAACCACAACAGGTGCTCACACAACCTCACAACAAGTGCTCTCACAAAACCACAACAGGTGCTCATCAAACCACAACAGGTGCTCACATAACCTCACAACAGGTGCTCACACAACGCCACAACACCACAACACAACCTCACAACAGGTGCTCACACAACACAACACAACCTCACAACAAGTGCTCACACAACACCACAACACAACCTCACAACAGGTGCTCACACAACACAACACAACCTCACAACAGGTGCTCACACAACACAACCTCCCAACAGGGTGTCACACAACACAACAAACAGGTGCTCACACAACACCACAACACAACCTCACAACAGGTGCTCACACAACACAACCTCACAACAGGTGCTCACACAACACCACAACACAACCTCACAACAGGTGCTCACACAACACCACAACACAACCTCACAACAGGTGCTCACCCAACACAACACAACCTCACAACAGGTGCTCACCCAACACAACACAACCTCACAACAGGTGCTCACACAACACCACAACACAACCTCACAACAGGTGCTCACACAACACAACAACACAATCTCACAACAGGTGCTCACACAACACAACAACACAACCTCACAACAGGTGCTCACCCAACACAACACAACCTCACAACAGGTGCACACACAACACCACAACACAACCTCACAACAGGTGCTCACACAACACAACCTCACAACAGGTGCACACACAACACCACAACACAACCTCACAACAGGTGCTCACACAACACAACCTCACAACAGGTGCTCACACAACACAACCTCACAACAGGTGCTCACACAACACAACCTCACAACAGGTGCACACACAACACTACAACACAACCTCACAACAGGTGCTCACACAACACAACCTCACAACAGGTGCACACACAACACCACAACACAACCTCACAACAGGTGCTCACACAACACCACAACACAACCTCACAACAGGTGCACACACAACACAACCTCACAACAGGTGCTCACACAACACAACCTCACAACAGGTGCACACACAACACCACAACACAACCTCACAACAGGTGCTCACACAACACAACCTCACAACAGGTGCTCACACAACACAACCTCACAACAGGTGCACACACAACACTACAACACAACCTCACAACAGGTGCTCACACAACACCACAACACAACCTCACAACAGGTGCTCACACAACACCACAACAACACCTCACAACAGGTGCTCACACAACACCACAACACAACCTCACAACAGGTGCTCACACAACACCACAACACAACCTCACAACAGGTGCACACACAACACAACCTCACAACAGGTGCTCACACAACACCACAACACAACCTCACAACAGGTGCACACACAACACAACCTCACAACAGGTGCACACACAACACTACAACATCACAACAGGTGCTACCAACACACACAACACAAACCTCACAAAACACGCCAACACAACCTCCCAACAGGTGCACACCAACACACAACACATCACAAAGGTGCTCACCAAACCACAACACAACCTCACAACAGGTGCTCACACAACACCAGAACACAACCTCACAACAGGTGCTCACACAACACCACAACAACACCTCACAACAGGTACACACACAACACAACCTCACAACAGGTGCTCACACAACACAACCTCACAACAGGTGCTCACCCAACACCACAACACAACCTCACAACAGGTGCACACCCAACACCACAACACAACCTCACAACAGGTGCTC
>NW_028234436.1:18022568-18025068 GCF_977035675.1 Penaeus japonicus
CAAGCTAACTTCACTTCTAAGAAAACATAGTAATTAGGTAGGTGAAAAATCTCGATTAAGACACATTGTGAAATCATGAATTATAAAAGAACTGAGTCATGACAAGATTAACTGTAATATGTTGAATTCCTCGTCCTACAACCGACCCTCTAGGGACCGCGGACTCCCGGTTGAGAAACACTGCTCTAATGCATATATGTCACCAGGATTTGCGTTAATGCAATGGGTTGCATAATAGCCACTGGGAGAATCAAGCAAGGGACAAAAGATCAAAGGAAAATTATATAATAAACACCAAATAGATCATCTCAAACATCCATAGCAACCCATACCCCATACACCATATAAGATATCGCACAAATGATCTTCAAACGAACTACGTTCTTCAAATCCCCATTAACAACAAAGCGTACACGCCACACCACCTATCCCTTGAATGGACATAGCAACACAAGCTGGTTTTATCACACCCGACCTCCGCGCGTGATAGTATGCATCTCTGAAAGCCTGTTGTTTCTGCTTGTCTTGTGTGTGGCGGTGACCTGGCGGCCGCTGGAAAGGTACTCGTAATCGTTCGGTTGTCATAGGGAACCTTTGGCATTGGGTCTTGCTTACACTTACCGAAGTTGGGTCTTGTGCTATGAGGTTCTTTAGTCTCGTCCTTCTCCTTCTTTTCCTCCTCTTCCTACCCGTTTTGCGATTCTTTCTTTTTTTTCTCTACTTCTTTTCTCCTCTTCTCGCCATCTCCCTTTTTCCTACGTCCTCCTTTTCCCCACTCCTTTTCCTTCTTTGTCTCTGCTCTTCCTCCTTCCCTCCCTCTTCCTTTCTCTCTTTATCTCCCCTTTCTCTTTCCTTCTGCTTCTCCATTCCTCTCTCTTCTTCCCTATTCCCCTCTTTCACCTTTCTTTATCTTCCTTCGCTTCTCCATCCCTATTCTCTTCTTTCCTATCCCCCTCTTTCATCTCCCTTTGCTTTCCCGTCTCTTCGTATCCTTCCATTCTCCCATCCCTCCCTCTTCATCCCCTCTCCTTCCTTTAACCCACCTTCTCCCCTCTTCCTTTTCTCCCTTTTCTCCTTCCTTCCCCTCTCCCTCTCCCTCTCTCTCATCTCTCCATCCCGCCTTCTTCCTCTCCCCCTCCCGCCTTCCACCTAGCCCCCCACCCCTGCCTCCCCCTCCCCCTCCCCCAATCCGCCGGCCCGAATCTCCCAGTCAGCCCACACGAATCATGAACTGGTTAACAATGAATGGCGCCGCGGGGACAAGTACCTGACCGTGCCGCTCATGCTTGCTGTCACGTCAGCCACCAATCCGAGACTGCCACCCCCTGCCACCTCCCTTTATGCCAACCTGCCAACTCTTCCAACCGTCTCTTCTTGGTCGATCTATCCTTCTGTTCCTGTCTATCCTGTTCTGTCCAGTTGCGTTTCGGATTGTTGTTTCGTTTCCTGACTCGACGTCAATGTTTGTAACCATCTCTTTCTAACTCTCCTTCTCTCTTTTTTTATTTATTTCTATTCATACTTTCGTTTATTTTATTATATACACAATGGCTATCGTATCTTTTCGACTCTGCCAACCTGACAACTCTTCTAACTATCTGCTAGATTTAGTCTCTTTCTTCTCCCTCTACTTCCTTCCCCCCATGACCTAACAAGACGCATTTATTATGACCCTGGCCTCTCTATTTCACAAACGTCTGCTGGATCTACGTTTTTAAAAAAATATTTATTTATTTATATATTTATCTATTTTATTATTATTATTATTATCATTTTTTTTATATACGTCGTCTCCTTTCCATGCATCATCTGTCTGTCCCTTTTTGTTCGTCTTGATGTCTGTTATTGTTTATATTTATATTTTCCTACCATTGTTATTTCTCTCGTTTATTTTCTTTCTATTTCTGTTTACTTTGCCAATTCTACCAAATATTTGTCCATACCCTTTTCATCGCCCTCGTCTTCTACTCCCTTCCCTTTTCTCCCTTTTGCTTCATGCTTTTTATCCATTTTCTTTGCTTTATTATCTATCCTCTCCCGACTATCGTCTATCTCCCCCCACCCTCTACCCCCCACCCCCCCACCCCCCACTCTATGTTTCACCTTCTTCTGTCCTCTGATGTAATTTTTATTCATGAAGCTACTCACCATTTACTTTTAGCTTTTGCTGTCACTTTTTTTTTTTTTTTTATCTTCTTCTCCTTCATCTATTTTTTCTTCATATTCAATTTGTTTTTCTTCTCCTTCTTCTTCTCATTTTTTTTCTTTATCTTCTTTCCTTTTTATTTGTTTTCTTCTTATTCTCCTTCCTCTTCTTTTCTTTTTTTCTTCATCTTCATCTTTGTTCTTCTCCTTCTCCTTCTCTTCCTCATTCCTCTTCTTCTTCTTCTTCTTTCCTTTCTTCTCTTCGCTTTTCATTCCCCTTTCTTCGTCTTTTTTTCATTCTTCCAATTCCCTCTTCCATCCTGTTTACTTTTTTTTCTCTTCCTCTGTTCCTTCA
>NW_028234436.1:18040068-18045068 GCF_977035675.1 Penaeus japonicus
TTATTATTTTTATCATCATAATTGTTAAAAGTGTTATCATCATTGATATTATCATTATTATTATTGTCATCATTATCCTTAATATAATCATTATTATCAGCATTCATTATCACTCTAACGACTATTATTATCGTTACTATTATCGTCATTACTATTATCATTATCATTAAAAATAATCATCATTATCATCAACGTTATGAATAACAATGGTTTTAGTTGTAGCAGAAGTATTAGTATCTTCACCATTACGAGATCATTCTTAGTAATATAATTTCAATCTTGTTTCATCATGAACATGAACATTATCATATCAAAACTTCCCTAGGAAAAAAATGAATCAATGGGAATAGGAATCAATGACCCATGCAATCGCGTACTCTGTTGCATACCACAAGAGAGGTCAGGTCATAGGGACAGAAGCAATTTTATCAAAGAATCAATGTTGAAGAGGAAGGAGGGAGGAGGAGGAGGAGGAGGAGAAGGAGGAGGAGGAGGAAGGGAAGAAGGAGGATGTAGAGGATGAGGATGATGAGTAAGAGGGAGAGGAGGAGGAGGAGGAGGATGAAGAGGGGGGAGGGAAGAGGAGGAGGAAACGGCGGTATAGGAGGAGGAGGAGGATAAAGAGGCGGGAGGGAAGAGGAGGAGGAAACGGAGGTATAGGAGGAGGAGGAAGAGGAGGTATATACACTAGGAGGAGGAATAGGTGTATAGGTGGAGGAGGTATAGAGGAGGAAGAGGAGGAGGAAGAAGATGAGGTACACTAGAAAGAGGAAGAGGAGCACAGAGGAAGGAGGTGGAGAAGATGAATTAGAAGGGAGGGGAGATGAAAATGGTCGAAGTAAACATAAATGTTTATACTTCAGAATATCAAAATTTGATAACTCTAGATCCAAGACTGTTGATATAGGAGTGTTGGGAAATACTGGTTAATATCGCTAATAATGTGTGTATAACGCGCGCACACCCACACCCACACACACACACACACACAAAACACATACACAAAACACACACACACACACAAAACACACACATACACACAAAACACACACACACTGACATTCTACTTATATAGATGGCTAAATGAATATGTAAACATACGCACACACATTCTGTATGCATACACACTGCATTACGTATTATCCCTCAATGAGAATGAAATCTATAAGGTATAAAAAAATGACCAAATATTGCATAATCATAATCATGTTAATCCGCCACCGCATCGGATCATAGTAACGTATTTAAATATTAAAAAACGACATTGTTAGATAAGAGAGAAATAAAAAAGAAAGGAAGAAAAGGAGGTAAAAAGGTAAAAAAAGTGGTGCTTAAAGGGGGAGGGGAAGGGGGGGGGGATCGAGAAAGTGTCACGTTTTCCATATTAGACTGATCTGGAAAGGGGAAGGTTGACTTGAATGGAAATAATAGTGTGTGTTGGCGTGACCATCTTCACAACACAGCCAGTCTGAACCGCGGAGATTGTAAATGTCTAGTGATGTTGAATTTCAGTTCAGATTTTTTTTTCTTTGTTTGTCTGTTTCTCTCTCTTTGTTTCTCTTGCTTCGTCTGTCTGTCTTGTCTCCCTCCCTTTCTCTTTCTCTGTCTGCGTGTATGTCTGTCTGTCTTTCTACCTCTGCCTATCTGTCTGTTTCTCTCTCTCTCTCTCTTTCTCTCTCTTTCTGTCCCTCTCTCGCTTCCTGTTTTTCTTTCTCTTTCTCTGTCTGCCTGTCTATCTGTCTGCGTCTCTATCTCCCTCCCTTCCTCTATTTCTCTCTCTCTCTCTCTCTCTCTCTCTCTCTCTCTCTCTCTCTCTCTCTCTCTCTCTCTCTGATGTGCCTCCCTCTCATTCTTTTTTAGTTGTACCTGCAATGCACTCACTTCGGTCTGTGTGAGTATGCTTGTGTGTGTATGTGTGTGCGTGTGTATACGTGTGCTTAAGTGTGTTCACTCTTTATGCTTATTTATGTATGTACACGCATATATAGACATATTTATAGATAAACATATATATGTATGCATGTGTATATATATATATATATATATATATATATATATATATATATATATATATATATATACATATATATAGCTATACATAAATAGTTATACGCTCATACATATACAAATGGGCACTTAAACCCGACACGTATAAACTTACACTGTCATTAGCCTCTGTACCCTTGGGTGTGAATGGAGGTACATGTACCTGCCTCGCAAAAGTTTCAAACTGTTTGACCGACACGGATGGCTGAACACGCCCCCTCCCCCCCTCCCCCAAGTGGAACTCGGGAGGGATGGGAGAGGAGAAGGAAGGGAAGGGGAGGAAGGGGGGAGGGAAGGGGGGGAAGGAGGGGAAGGTGGAAGGGGGGAGGGAAGGGGAGGAAGGAGGGGAAGGTGGAAGGGGGGGAGGGAAGGGGAGGAAGGAGGGGAAGGTGGAAGGGGGGAGGGAAGGGGAGGAAGGAGGGGAAGGTGGAAGGGGGGAGGGAAGGGGAGGAAGGAGGGGAAGGTGGAAGGGGGGAGGGAAGGGGAGGAAGGAGGGGAAGGTGGAAGGGGGGAGGGAAGGGGAGGAAGGAGGGGAAGGTGGAAGGGGGGAGGGAAGGGGAGGAAGGAGGGGGAGGGGGGAAGGGGGGAGGGAAGGGGAGGAAGGAGGGGAAGGTGGAAGGGGGGAGGGAAGGGGAGGAAGGAGGGGAAGGTGGAAGGGGGAAGGGAAGGGGGGGAAGGAGGGGAAGGTGGAAGGGGGGAGGGAAGGGGAGGAAGGAGGGGAAGGTGGAAGGGGGGAGGGAAGGGGAGGAAGGAGGGGAAGGTGGAAGGGGGGAGGGAAGGGGAGGAAGGAGGGGAAGGTGGAAGGGGGGGGGGGAGGGGGGGGAAGGAGGGGAAGGTGGAAGGGGGGAGGGAAGGGGAGGAAGGAGGGGAAGGGGGAGGGGGGAGGGGGGGGGCGGAAGGAGGGGAAGGTGGAAGGGGGAAGGGAAGGGGAGGAAGGAGGGGAAGGTGGAAGGGGGGAGGGAAGGGGAGGAAGGAGGGGAAGGTGGAAGGGGGGAGGGAAGGGGAGGAAGGAGGGGAAGGTGGAAGGGGGGAGGGAAGGGGAGGAAGGAGGGGAAGGTGGAAGGGGGGGAGGGAAGGGGAGGAAGGAGGGGAGGGGGGAGGGGGGGGGGGAAGGGGGGGAGGAGGGGAAGGGGGAAGGGGGGGGGGAAGGGGGGGAGGGAGGGGAAGGGGGGAGGCGGGAGGGAAGGGGAGGAAGGAGGGGAAGGTGGAAGGGGGGAGGGAAGGGGGGGAGGAGGGGAAGGGGGAAGGGGGGGAGGGAAGGGGAGGAAGGAGGGGAAGGGGGAAGGGGGGGGGGGGAGGGAAGGGGAGGAAGGAGGGGAGTGGAAGGGGGGGAGGGAAGGGGAGGAAGGGGGGGAAGGGGAAAGGGGGTGGAGGGGAAGGGGGGGGAAGGAGATGGAGGGAAGGTGGAAAGGGGAGGGCGGGAGGAGGAAGGAGGGAAGGTGGATGGGGGAGGAAGGGGAGGAAGGGAGGGGAAGGTGGAAGAGGGAGGGAGGAAGGAGGGAAGGTGGAAGAGGGAGGGAAGGTGGAGGAAGGAGGGAAGGTGGAGAAGGGAGGGAAGGTGGAGGAAGGAGGGAAGGTGGAAGAGGGAGGGAAGGGGAGGAAGGAGGGGAAGGTGGAAGGGGGGGAGGGAAGGGGGGATGGGAGGGGAAGGTGAAGGGGGGAACTTAGGGAAGGGGGGAGGAAGGGAGGTGGAGGGAGGGAAGGGGGGAGGGTGTTTCAGGGGAGGAAGGAGGGGAAGTTGATATGGTGGAAGGGGGGAGGGAAGGGAGTAAGCGGGTAAGGTGACGGGGGTATTGGAGGAAGGAAGGAGGGAAGGTGGAAGGGGGGAGGGAAGGGGAGGAAGGAGGGGAAGGTGGAAGGGGGGGGGGGAAGGGGAGGAAGGAGGGGAAGGTGGAAGGGGGGGGGGGAGGGGAGGAAGGGGGGGAAGGTGGAAGGGGGGAGGGAAGGGGAGGAAGGAGGGGAAGGTGGAAGGGGGGAGGGAAGGGGAGGAAGGAAGGGAAGGTGGAAGGGGGGAGGGAAGGGGAGGAAGGAGGGGAAGGTGGAAGGGGGGAGGGAAGGGGAGGAAGGAGGGGAAGGTGGAAGGGGGGAGGGAAGGGGAGGAAGGAGGGAAGGGGGAGGTGGGGGGGAGGGAAGGGGAGGATGGAGGACTTTGGGAAGGTGGAAGGGGGGATGGAGGTGGGAAGGGGAGGAAGGAGGCATCTTGGAAGGTGGAAGGGGGAGGGTTGGTGAGGGGAGGAAGGAGGGAAGGGGGAAGGGGGGAGGAAGGGGAGGAAGGAGGGGAAGGTGGAAGGGGGGAGGGAAGGGGAGGAAGGAGGGGAAGGTGGAAGGGGGAAGGGAAGGGGAGGAAGGAGGGGAAGGTGGAAGGGGGAAGGGAAGGGGAGGAAGGAGGGGAAGGTGGAAGGGGGGAGGGAAGGGGAGGAAGGAGGGGAAGGTGGAAGGGGGGGGGGGAGGGTGGCGGAAGGGGAGGAAGGAGGGAAGGTGGAAGGGGGGAGGGAAGGTGGAGGAAGGAGGGAAGGTGGAAGGGAGGAATGGGATACGGCGGGGAAGGGCAAAGGTGTGAGGAAGGAGGGAAGGTGGAAGGGGGGAGGGAAGGGGAGAAGGAGGGGACGGTGGAAGGGGAGGGAGGGAGGAAGGAGGGAGGAAGGGGAGGAGGGAGGAAGGGGAGGGAAGGGGAGGGAAGGGGAGGGAAGGAGGGGAAGGTGGAAGGGGGAAGGGAAGGGGAGGAAGGGGGTGGTGGAAGGGGGGGGGGAAGGGGAGGAAGGGAGGGGAAGGTGGAGAAAGGGGGAGGTGGGGAGGAAGGAGGGGATGGTGGAAGGGGGGAGGGAAGGGAGGAAAGTAGGGAAGGTGGAAGGGGGAGGAGGGAGGGGGGGCAGAGGGAAAGGTGGAAGGGGGGAAAGGAGGGAGAGGAAGGAGGGGAAGGTGCAAAGGGGGGAGGGAAGGGGAGGAGGAAGGGA
>NW_028234436.1:18052568-18062568 GCF_977035675.1 Penaeus japonicus
CTCCTCCACCTCTTTCTCGCCTCCACCCTCTCCTCTTCCTTTTCCCTCGTCCTCCTCCTTTTCCTCTTTCTCGCCTCTTCCTCCTCTTCTTCCTCGCCCTCCTCCTTCTCCTCCTCTTCCACATCTCTCGCAAGATGATTATCACAGAGCGGGGCATATCCTGCTGTACATATGCCTGCACCCTAATACCCCCACGTCATGCAAATAAACCTACACAATGCCAATGTAAATACAAATAATAAAGAAAACAACAACAACAAATGAATAAATAACATTCATATAATGCCACTCTTAACATGAACCCCTTTCGCCCCCCCCCACTAAAGAATCAAACAAGTAAATGGATATCAAACAAGTAAATGAAAATCAAACAAGTAAATGAAAGTCAAACAAATAAATGAAAATCAAACAAGCAAGTCCTCACGACCGTTCCTTTCAGGAGGATTGAGCCAAACGGCCTTGGTATCCTCACTCAAAAGCAGTTAGGACGGAGGAGGAGGGGAGGAGGAGGGGAGGAGGAAGGGAAGAGGGGAGGAGGAGGGGAGGAGGAGGGGAGGGGATGGAGGGGAGGAGGGGAGGAGGAGAAGAGGTGGGGAGGAGGGGAGGAGGAGGGGAGGTGGTGGGGAGGTGGAGGGGTGGAGGAGGGGTGGAGGAAGGGAAGAGGTAGGGATGTGATGGGGAGGAGGAGGGGAGGAGGAAGGGAAGAGGGGAGGAGGAGGGGAGTAGGAGGAGGGGATGGAGGGAAGGAGGGGAGGTAGAGGGGAGAAGGAGAGGAGAGGAGTAAGGGAGGAGGAGGGGAAGAGGAGGGGAGGAGGAGGGGAGGAGGAGGGGAAGAGGAGGGGAGGAGGAGATTGAGAGACAAGGCAACATTCCTGTCTGGTTCTATTCTTGCGTTTTGGTGATATATACATATAGTATATATATACATACATACATATATATATTATATATATATATATATATATATATATATATGTATATATATATATATTATATATAATATAATGAATGTATATATATATATATATATATATATATATATATATATATATACATATATATATGTATGTATGTATGTACGTATGTATCTATCTATATATACACTGTGTATGTATGTATGTATATATATATGTATGTATGTATATATATGTATATATATATATATATATATATATATATATATATATATATATATATATATATATATATATATATTTACACACACACACACACACACACACACACATATATATATATATATATATATATATATATATATATATATATATATATATATTTATCTATTTACACACAAACACAAACACACACACATATATATATATATATATATATATATATATATATATATATATATATATATATATATATATTATATATATATCAGGGGGCTGGTAAGCCCCCCGTGGCAGTATGCGAGCCGAATTTCAGGTAAAAATTTACCCAACTTCCCGACGTGCATTTTAGTACACAAAGACGCGACTGTCAAAATTTCAGATCGATTGGATTAAAAACGGCCGAGTTATTACAACCTGAAATCGCCGAAAATGAGGGTGTTCTTGTTAAAAATGGGTACGATTATATACATACAGGTAGAGGATATTTTTAGGCAAAAAGTGGGTCCTCTTTGTGATGATATATCTCGAGAAGTATAAAAGATACGCGATTTAGCAACACAGCATTGGAAAGAAGAAAGTTCAAACTTTCAAAAACTGTCCTGAAAAAACATCTGATGACGCAGTGATGACGTCATAATGACGTCACAAAATCACGAATTTCAAAATCAAACTATCCAAAAATAGACGTTTTTCAACTCAATTTTTTTATATGAAACTTTCGAGATAGGAAAAAATGACAGTGTTGCCATTCTGGCGGATTTCCCGCCAGATCTGGCGGATTTGAACCACCGTATGGCGGGAAAATTTTGAATCTGGCGGATGACGGATTTTTTGGCGGCTTTTTCACAATTCTAGCGGATTTCTGGCGGATTCTGCCAATCTGCCAGCCCGACTAGCCGCGAGCAAGCGACCCAAACCCAAATGCTGCCGTTCGTAGTGTCTCATGATTGTATATTATATATTTCCCTATGGCGTTGTTTTTTTTAATTTTATACTTAAAATAAACAATAAAGACATTCAAAACGGAGAAACACGTAAATATGATCCATTGAAGAAAATATCAATCAAGAAGAAAGAAAACGATCACAGGTACTGGACCTGTCGACGTGTTAGTCAGACACGTACAGTGCTGATCATGTTGTCAGTTTCTCTTCTTTTCTAATGTTATTTACATCTTAAAAGTTTCCACTGGCAAATCTTTGTAACGGGAGTGGTAGGTGGGCAATGACAAATAGTTGTTCAGTTCACACGCGGTCTTCTGTTCTCTCGGTGGTGCTTATTTGTGCGCTGACTAAAGTTTTTCAACTTTTTACTAATAACAATGCCTAAGCCTCAGTATGCACAGAAATTCAGAAGGGAATGGCTCCAGGATCCTGCATTAAAAGACTGGTTAACGGAGAAAAAGAAAAGTAGTGGGATAAGTGTGCCCCAATGCCGGTACTGTCAGTGTGTGTTAAATTTAAAATTAAGTGACATAAAAGAACATGGCAAGTTTAAGAAGCACCTTAAAAATGCAGAAGCAATGTCAACTGCAAGACAACCCCCACTACCATTCCAACCTGTAAAAACATCTTCTCAGACACAAATTACAGAGGGACAAATTGCATTATTTGTTGCTGAACATACATCAGTTGCGGTATGTGATCATTTGTGTGACTTGTGCAAAAAATGTTTTTCTGACAGTAATGTTGCAGCTCGTATCCAGGTACGAAGGACGAAGTGCAGCGGAATTTTATGTAATGTATTATATCCTCACTTTGTGTCACAGTTAAGAAAAGACATTGGAAATAATCACTACAGTCTGTTGTTGGATGAATCCACTGATATTAGTGATACTAAATATTTGGGTATTGCTATTATTTACAATGATGAACAAAAAGAAAAGATTGTTTCTACATTTCTAAGCCTTTCTGAATTGCAAGAAGCGAATGCTGAGGGCATTGTCACTACACTGAAAAAAACTCTAGATGATTTTGGATTGGATTTAAAAAGGATGAGAGGAATTGGCACAGACAATGCAAGTGTCATGGTTGGAATAAATAATGGTGTCTATGAAAAGCTGAGGAAAGATGTTCCTGACTTAGTTTTAATTCGCTGTGTGTGTCACTCCTTGCAGCTGTCTGTCTCTGCTGCTACAGTAGATGCTCTGCCAAGAAATCTAGACTTTTTAATTAGTGAAACTTACAACTGGTTTTCAAGGTCCTCATCTAGGCAGGGTACGTACAGGAAGATGTACAACATAATTAATGATAATCATGATCCATTAAAAATTGTCCAAGCTTGCCAGACCCGTTGGCTCTCCATATCTACAGCAGTTGAGAGGATTCATGACCAGTGGCTTGAGCTAAAGACACACTTTGATGTTACGAGACACAGTGAAAAATGCTACACAGCTGAGATGCTTTATAGTATGTACAGTGATCAACAAAATCTTGCCTATATAAAGTTTCTAGTCCCAATTTTGAAAGATGTGAGACGAGTCAACAAGGCTTTTGAGTCAAATGATGCAGATCCAACTAAACTTCTTGATGACTTAGTACTACTGATCAAGTCTCTATTGCGGAAGGTAATTTTGCCAACATCCAAGGTTGATATTTTGGAAGGTAATATTGAAAGTTTCATCAGTCCAAAGCCTTACTTAGGTTATGACTTTGAGCAACATATGGAAAATATGCACAAGGAAGGGTTTGCTCCTAATCAAGAGCTCACAGTGAGAGACAGATGTATCAAGTTCATTGTTAAACTAGTTAAGGAATTACGACAGAGACTACCTAACAATGTCGAAGTTCTCCAGAAAATGTCTTTACTCTCTGTTGAAAATGCACTGCGTGTTGTAAAGGATTCACTAATCCCCTTAATGCAGCTGCTGCAACTACCCCCGCAAGAGATTGGTGCTGTAGACAGTCAGTGGCATAATCTAACTCTCGTTAAGTGGACAGAGGTAAAAGATACAGTATTATTTTGGAATGAAGTAAACAAGTACAAAGATGCTTCACACACTAATCCTTTCAACGACCTGGCAAAGTTTGCACTATCAGTTCTTGTTATTCCGCACTCTAATGCTGAAGTGGAGAGGATCTTCAGTCAGTTAAACATTGTGAAAAACAAGCTGCGTAACAGAATGGGCACAACAATGACAAATGCCATCCTTGGAATCCGAGCAGGACTGAAAAGAGCCGGAAAATCATGTTTCGAATATGAGATACCAGCTGAAGTCTCAAATATGATCGGTACTAGCGAAGTGTACACACATAGTACCGAGATTGTCCTCAAATCAGACTCATCTCCAGGACCTAGTACTGCAAGAGACGAGACAGAGATGGAGGAAGAAGTTTATGATCCCTCTTTCTTCCTGTTGTAAAGGTAACGTGCATTGCTTGCATCATAGTGTTGGCTATTAATTTAAAAATATTAAAGTATTTCTTTACCATGTATTGGTAATCTGTTCTGTTCTGTATGATTTGTCAGCCCTCCTTTGGGGCTGACGCGGGCCTTTGCCGATGGCGGCCCACAGGTGTTTTTCTTTATCAGTATGTTACCGTGGGGGAGTTGATGGTGAGTCAGGTCTCTCTCTCTCTCTCTCTCTTATTGGTGACCATATATGACGATTTTTAATGATTAAATTGTACAGTATATTTTTAGTGCAGTATACAAAATTTTTGACAAAACAAAGTTATATCTGGCGGATTTCGGGGGCTATCTAGCGGAATTTTGGTGGCCATCTGGCGGATTTTAGCAATAGATGATGGCAACACTGAAAAATGATCATGCTAGCGTAGAAATGAAATTTAATGTACTTTCTGAATATGCCATCAAAACGTTCCGGGCTTCCATGCATTGTTGAGATATTCGCGACTTTTTAAACCATTTTGATGCGAAAGTCGCGAAAAAACATTAAAACGGTAAACCTTAATGTGAGAGAACGGGGATGTCCCAGGCCTTCATCTTTCGATATGATGTCGGTTGTAGTCTCGAATTTGCTAATAACTGGTTTTGAGGTAGTATCCTTATTTTGATGACGTATTTGTGACGTCATTAATAACACGCGGTAAGCCTTCTCATGGTCCCGCAGTGTCAGAGGGTAATCTGACCCCTCCCCCAGGGTTTGAGGGGGCCAACCTGGGGGCTTCCCTGGTGCTTCCTCGGGCAGCTAGCCCGAGCCCTCTTCCCCAGGGTGAAAGGGAACCCCTGGCCCAGGGTAATGTGCCCCCCTCCCAGGGTACCGGGACCTCAGCCCTAGGATATGGGCCCCCTGGCAGCGTGGGTCAGAGCTGCCCCCCCGCCCACGAGAATGGGCACCCCCATGGCAGTCAGGGTCAAGGCTGCCCCCAGGCCCAGGGTGAGGGGTATTTTTTCAGCAACATCACCAGCAATGACAACAGAGCAAACAACCATACAGAAAACAGGAAATCAATATATCAGTGCGGCAGTGTTACAATAGTGCTTAACACAATTTTGTGCTTCATTGCAACAAAAAGGCCGTGGCCAAGGTCTGTCCTTAGTGATCAAATCAGAAAATACTACAGACCGTCTGAAATCGAAGAGGCCCATGACATTGCCATCAACCTATCAGACTCTAGAAAACCTAGAAATACGACACGGGACACTAAACGGATGACGAACATTATCGTGCATACTATGCTTGATCAATGTGTTGAAAATCCAAACATTGTGTTCGTAACAACAACGACGGACACCCCCCAACAGACTGGTCGCCACCAAAGAAACCAGGTATTTCAACAACTTTTGTAAAATTCTTCCAAAAGTGTACAGACCAGGGAACACAGACCTACAGTGGGCCCTCTTACACAGACCAAAATCTGATGGAAAACAAGATCGACCTGCTGATCGGAATGTTTTCTGAACAGCAGGCATCTTTAAATAGAATCATAGGGCAAGGTGCAATATGTCCCTCCCCCAACCTCCCATCTCCCACCCATGGGCAGAATGCATACGAAACATTTCCGTTTGCATCTCCTCCCCCTACCTCCACCCCGATACCCACGACCAGCAATCCTTCCCACCCGATACCCTCCTCTCCCTCCCTGCCTGGACCTCCCCACCCGTTATCCTCCCTCCCCCTGCTTACGGTCAGCCAGCCGCCTCGTGCCCTTGCTGACTCGCCGGTCCCCAACTCTGCTGAGCCATCTACGCGCCCCACCATCAACGCTCCCAGCCAGCAGACCCCCGCCCCTACAGGAGACATACCCGCCTTCCCGAAGCATGATTCAACCACGAACTCTCTCTCCGTCAGACCGAAAACAGGTATGCAGAATAAGACCAGGCATGAAGCTTCTACACAGGTATCCCCTAAACGAAGCTCCAAAAAGAAACAAAAGAAGAACAAGCAAGAGCAACTCGATCCCAACCGCCACTGGGAGGAAACAGCTCAGCAGCAGGTGGAAGGAGCTTCCGCCCCCCCTCCTGCCCCCCCGCCTCCAGCAGGGCACTCAGTCATAATCAATAATTATGCTGATAAAACAAGAGTCAATCACGAAACAACGAAACAAGCACAATCCACCCAAGACGACGATGACGAAGGTTATGTCAAGGTCGTATCAAGGAACAACAAAAGAAAAGCAAGAGAAGAACAAACTCCAAAGCCGCTAAAAGGAGCAGACCGACCTGACACAGTGTACCTCTATATTACCAGCTGTCATCCAGACACAAATGAAGAGGACATTGAAAATCACCTCTGTGAACAATTCGAAAACGTAACAAGTGTAAAAGCACACCGCACCAAGATGACCCATGATTACTACACCAGTTTTACAGTGTCAGTAAGAGGAAAGGACATAAAGCCAGATATTTTCATAAACTCAGACGCTTTCCCCGCAAATGTGAAAGTGTTCTTAAATAAAAACAAGTACAAGAACGACCAGAACGTTTGACCAGGCATCGCCGTCAGCAATGCCTGTGACAAGATCGCACGAGGTCATAAAAATAGACCACATTAACGCACAATCTCTCCTCGGGCACTTTGACGAAATTAAAATGCTAATTGAGGAGAGAAACATAGACATCTGTGCATCAGTGAAACATGGCTCCACCAGGAAATGGTTAGTAATTTCATAACTGTTCCAAATTTCAATATCTATAGATGCGATGCAGGACGTGGAGGAGGAGTATGTATGTATGTACGGGATAACCTGAAATCAACCATGATATCTCCTACAGCAGTTAATAATACTGCCGTAGAAGATGTCTGGGTTACCGTACAGAGCAACATGCTTCCTTCCATTATTATTGGCGTAGTCTATAGGCATCCTCATGCAACTTTAGAATCTTTTGAATACTTAGAACAAATCTTTAGAGAAATGTCATTGAAAAATAAACCATTCTTTATCTTAGGTGATTTAAATGATGATTTGACTAAATCTAATGCTAAATTAGCTAAGATAATAAAGAAAAACAAACTAGAACAAATTATAGATAAACCTACACGTATTACAGAAAACACCTCATCCTTATTAGATGTAATAATAACTAACAGGTCAGACATTATCCATCATACGGATGTCATCCCGTGTCATATTGCTGACCATGAACTTCTCACACTCACATTAAATATAAAGAAACCAAAGCGACCACCGATAACAAAAACATTTCGTGACCTTAAGCATTATAATCTTCAATCATTCATCGAGCTCATCAGATCTAAAGAGACGATGCTCTTAAATATCTTTTCAACAGATGATGTAGACAAACAGGTAACTATCCTTACGGAAGTGATTAAAAGCAGTATTGACGCGTTGGCACCTCTTGTAACGAGAGTCGTCAGACGTCCCCCTGCTCCTTGGATAGATGACGACATCAAGAGGGCTATTAAAGACAGAAATAATGCCCACCATAGTCTCAAAAATAACAGAAATGACGCCGCCCTTAAGCTAGATTATAAAATAAAAAAGAAAAATGTTAAACAGTTAATACAAAGTGCAAAAACAAATTATTTCAGAAACAGATTCATAGAATATAAAAACAATTCGGATAAAACATGGAAAATTATTAAGTCAATCGTACCTAGCAACAAACACCACACTGATAATCGTACAAGTTCTACACAAAGCACAGAGTATTTTAACGACTTCTTTTCAAAAATAGGTAAACTAACTTATGAACAAACAAATGCGTCTACATTACAGCAAAATATAAATCAAGCTATGCCTACATCTAATATTTTCAGACCAAAACCAATTGATGTGGAGACTACTATCCTAGTAATAAAACACCTTCGCGAAACAAATGCTGTAGGAGCAGACGGTATTGCTTTGCGCTTTATTAAGGATAGTCTACCAGCAACCGCACATTATCTGGCGGTCATAATTAACACTTCCCTGGTCACTGGTGTTTTTCCATCGCTTTGGAAACATGGAATAGTAACACCAATTTTCAAATCAGGAGATATAGACGACGTTAATAATTACCGCCCTATTACAATACTCCCTGTATTATCTAAAGTTTTGGAGAAAATCGTAGCAAATCAACTAACGAATTTCCTGGAGGCCAATAACCTATTATCTAAAACACAACATGGCTTTAGAAATAGGTTATCCACTGAAACAGCGTTATTGCAGATAACTAATAAAATTTATGATAATATAGACAATAATCAGGTTAATTTACTCACATTATGTGATCTTTCAAAAGCTTTTGACAGTGTAAATCACAAAATTCTTCTTCACAAACTAAGATCCCATAAAATTGATTCTTTCTGGTTTACTAGTTATCTGAATAATAGAACGCAATCTGTAAAAATTAATGAAATCATATCATCGAAACAACCAATATGTTTTGGTGTTCCACAAGGATCCATCTTAGGCCCAATCCTATTTACAGTTTTCATAAATGACTTATCAACCATTGCTCATAACTGCCTGCTAGTGCAGTACGCCGATGATTCACAGTTTCTCCATAGTGACTCAGTAAATAACTTAAATACATTAATTAGAAATACTCAAAACACTCTGACACAAGCTAAAATATACTTTGAAAGTAATGGTCTTAAATTAAATCCCCATAAAACTCAATGCATATTCATAGGTAGTCGACAGAACATTGCCAAAATCCCCATCGACACAACCATAGAATTTGAAGGCCACCCTATCAAACCAAACATTTCAGTGAAAAATTTGGGAGTACACTTGGACAGATACATGACATTTGAAACACACGTTGATAACATACACAGGAAAGTAATGGGTACATTAATATTTCTAAATCACATAAAAAAATCAAATCACTACGGATACTAGAATCATGGTCGTGCAAACACTAGCTCTTAGCATAATAAACTACTGTTCAAATGTATGGGGTTCAACCAACAAAACACAAATTCAAAAAGTACAAAAATTACAAAATTTTGCTGCAAGAGTTGCACTGGGTAATGTCAGTAAATTCGATCATATTACCCCATATATACAAAAATTAAAATGGTTAAAAATTCATCCTAAGTGCATTTATGATACCTGTCTCTTTACCTTCAAATTAATACATGGATTCTATCCACCATGGTTATTCCCCCTGCAAACTGTAGGGAACACAGCTGGCATTCAAACACGCCAGGTAAATTCCCTATATGTAAAAAGATCAAATACAGAAACAGGGGCAAGACAGGTACAAATTCGTGGACCGAAAATGTGTAACTTGTTACCAGATAATATTAAAAACATTAACAACTTTTGTAATTTTAAAACAAAATTGAAAGAACACCTTTTTACTCATCAAGTGTAAATATGTATGTATTCATATAAGAATAACCATTTTAATTTATGGAATAAAATGTTTGAATTTGAATTTGAATTTGAACACCACTTGTATTTGACGTTTAATGTCTGAAAAAAAAAAAACAGTTTCAACTCAAAATT
>NW_028234436.1:18072568-18082568 GCF_977035675.1 Penaeus japonicus
ATCACGGAAACTTTTACCTTGTGTGGAGAAACAAATAAAAACAAGTATTTCACCAAAGTTCATCCGTAATTAGAGAGATGTCAGGGGATGTTCCATATGTCAACTTTGTAAAAAGAAAGTGCGCATTATATCCTCGCATATTTATAGATGCAGTATTGAATGATCTCTTTCATTTATTGTCATTTTGTGAAGAAAAATGAGAATCAAGAATTGACCGACAGTTGCAGTAAGAAGATCTAGCTGGATTAATTTGACACTATCTCTGGCTTATCATACCACAGCGTGACTTTGTGTGTATGAGAGAGAGGAAGAGGGAGGGAAGGAGAGGGAGAGGTATAAGGAGAGGGAGAGAGAGAGAATGAGAGAGAAAGAGAAAGAGAGAGAGAGAACGAGAGAGAGAGAACGAGAGAGAGAGAGAGAGAGAGAGAGAGAGAGAAAGAGAGAGAGAGAACGAGAGAGAGAGAACGAGAGAGAGAGAGAGAGAGAGAGAGAGAGAGAGAGAGAGAGGAAGAGAAGAAGAGAGAGCTAGAGAGAGAGAGAGAGAGAGAGAGAGAGAGAGAGAGAGAGAGAGAGAGAGAGAGAGAGAGAGAGAGAGAGAGAGAAGGAAAGGGAGAGGGAGAGAGAGAGAGAGAGAGAGAGAACGAGAGAGAGAGAGAGAGAGAGAGAGAGAGAGAGAGAGAGAGAGAGAGAGAGAGAGAGAGAGAGAGAGAGAGAGAGAGAGAGAGAGAGAGAGAGAGAGAGAGAGAGAGAGAGAGAGAGAGAGAGAGAGAGAGAGAGAGAGAGAGAGCGAGCGAGCGAGAAAGAGAGACAAAAATTTGTTCATTGCCGTCTTTATACAAGGGCATACTATTAAAGTATTTCGTTTATTCGTGCCAGTATTAAAACGTCTCTTTATATATTCCTTCTACAATAATCCCATAGTTCTCGGTTGGAAATATTTGGTGTGAATAATTGGTAAGAGTTAACTAAGTGGTATGTCAAAATATTTATAAAAGTCCCCCTTACCAGATTTTCCATTTTCTTTGTTTTACGAACGAGTGAGAAGAGAAAACGTTACGCGAATTTCATCGTTGTAGAAATATTTTCCTCTTTGTTAAAATTGTTACGTCAGATTGGTCATGCTACATTAATGTATTTATACAGTAAACATCGATCTATCAATTTAGCTATCTATACGCACATATGCACACGCACACGCAAAACACACACACACACATGCACGCACACGCACACACACACACACACACACGCACGCACACACGCACGCACGCACATACGCGCACACACACACACACACACACTCACACTCACACACACACTCACACACACTCACACATTCTATGCGGAATCTAGATAAAAAAAAACGAATTATTAGTATCGTCATCATCATTCATATCATAATTACTATCATTATCATTATAATAATTATCACTTATTTCCATCATTATCATTTTTATCATAATTATCATCCTTATTCATTATTGTTATTATCATTGTTATCATTCTTATTACTATCATTATTATAATTTCTATTATTTTTTGTTATTATTGGTGTTAAAATCATTATCTTATTTTATCATGATAACATTTATGGTAATCATTATAATGATAATAATCATGATAATAGTAATGATAATAATCATAATAATAATGATAACAACAACTATTATTATTGCTATCAATAATAACATGATGATAATTATATCATTATTATTAATATCATTACCATTATCATCGTAATTGTCATCATTATTGCGATTAGCATTATTGTAGTTATTATCATGATTAATTATATTGTTATCATTATTTTCATTATCATCATTTTCATTTTTTATCATCGTCCTATTAATATCATTATTATCATCAATAAGAAAGTTCATAATTATTAGTGTTCTTATCATCATTATTGTTATAACTATAATCTTCACTATCATTATTATTATCACTGATTATTGCTCTCTTCGTTATCATTATTATAATAGTAATGATAATATTAACAACAATTGTGATAATAATTAAAGTGTTAACAATAATGATTATCATTATCATTATTATCCTGATATCATTATTAGCATTATCATATCATTCTTATATTAGCATCATCATTACTATTACATTCTCATTTTCCTTTTTAATATAGTTATTATTATTACCAAAAGTATCATTATTATTGTTATCATTTTTATTATTATAACTATCGTCATCTTTATTATCACCATTATTATCAACAAGCCTATTATCATTATTCGTTTTATTATTATTATCATTATCACTATCAGTACAATTATCAGAATATTTATCATTATTATTATTTCATCACCATTACCATTATGACTGTTATTTAATCATCATAATTATTACTATTACTATTATCATTAGTTATCTTCATTGTCATTAATTTTAGGTTTATGGTCAGTCTCATCATTCTTCTTATCATTACCACAATTATGATATAAAAATCATTACTCTTTTCAGTCTTTTTTCACACTCGTTATCATTATAATCATAATAAGATGCTAATACACATGATTATTATTAGTACTATCGATATATCCTTAAATATTATTTATATTCAATTGCTGTTGTTATTATTAAAATTATCTGCATCATTGTTGACATCTCTTTATTCATTCAGTATAGTAATTTGTTAACCAATATATTTATAAATATTTAACACATTTACTTATGTTACTCTTACACATAATCGGTATAGACTCTTTACATGGATTAACATGAAAGGGCTCAAAGGGTTAATAAAAGCTGCGAGTAAGCTTTATCCATTACAAAGTTTATAAACAAATATAAATCATTCTCAGTACAGGATGTCCATTACGCGCACTTCAGTTTACAAGTAGTGAAAGTTCACCATTTCTACTGATGATCCTAAGGGACACAGAGTAGGTGTACAGATCCAACGCACATGGAGGCATCAGAGAACACACACTCAGCTCCGCACTGAGGTATCAATGGCTCTATCCTCTCTCGTTGGAGCACATCAGGGGCATCATAGACAAAAGTTCTCAGCACAGAGACATGGAGGCATCACAGAATCTATACTCTCAGTACTGAGGACTGGAGCTGTCGTATGTACTGTATGTATGTATGTAGTCTAGAGGCATTGTCACGTTCGCAGCACACACACCGCCGGGTTGATCAAACTACACATTCTAATCTCTTGATTGATGCCTGGAGGCAGCTGATTGCCAAGGCGTATAGGACTATAAATGATCACACTGAGGACTCGGGTTTCGCCAAATCTCAGAGGACCATTATCAAAATAGGTTACTCTCATATATATCATTAACAACATTAAATACATTCCTATACAGATATGAGCGAATCTCTCGGTGGACTCACAACATTGTAAAACTTCCTATCTGAATATACACAGTGATTAAAAGATGAATGCTCGACACCCATCGGTACGCAAGGGGGAGCAATGTCAGGACCCAGTGGTGTCAATCAACCACCTACAGGGGAGACACAGTACCCAGGAGAGCAGTATTATTACCCGTGGGAACAATGCATCATCTATGCGCCGTGTGCATTTCAGTTCCCAGAGGTACCATTACAGCGCTCAAAGGAATCTGTCAATACCCGTAGGAGTTATGCAGTACTCAGGGCGAGCAGTACCAGTACCTAGGGGGGAACATGTCATTACATAGAGGGAACAATACAGTAATCAGGAGGAATGCAGTACACAAAGTGTAAATGGATACCCTGGCAGAGAAATTACACATCATATCACCCAGGGGGAGACTTAATGCAGTGGTACCCAGTAGGAGAAACAATACAGTACCTAACACGAAGGAGCTACATATTAACCCAGGGGCAAGACACACCATTGTGAGGGATGCATCACGGGACTCAAAACAATAGTGGATTTGCGGCGTAATGGAGAAGCAATTTTATATCTTTAACATTACCTTCATTAAACTATAGAACAACAATGGCGCAAAGACAGCAGTAACAGACCATATATATATATAAATTTATATATATGTATGTATATAAGTATAATAAAAAATATAGCAGATCAGATTGTCATTAAATTGTGCACATTATATACAAACATTAATCTAAACGGAAACAAAATGACACTTTTTATCACATTACATAGCAAGACTGTAAAATATTCAGTTATACAGTAGCTTAAGCCTGCACCAGGATCATTTTAGAGGTGATCCAGCCTAGCTATACAACCTAGAATATCTCGTCAACCAGGAATGAGATAATGTCTTTTACTCTTTACTTAAGGTGTAATGACCAATACCAAAAATTCCTTTGCAATAACACCCTGGGCAGAGGGAGATTAACGCGATTAAGTGAACAATGCTAGTGAGGCAGAGAGAGAGAGAGAGAGAGTGTAACACTCTGAGCAGGAGGAGGACAACACCCTAGGTTGAGGAGTAGCAACACTCTAGGAGGTCAGATACTACTAATACCCTGACTGGACAGACACTACAAACTTCCTGGGTGGATTCAGCATATTGACAGAAAGCCTTACGACCTCCGAAGTTTTTTATTACTTTTCTTTTTTGATTTATTACACTTACGGTATATGATTGAATGTAAAACAACAGTTAGAATCCAGACATGCAAGACGTGATAATTTATTCTTGCAACAGTTATGGTAATTTTGATCACACTGAAAGGGAGAGACTAAATGACAATTAACGGAAAAAAACTCCCTAGTATCCGGATGCTTGTCAGTTCATTCAGGTCTGTCTCTTTTCATTAAACAAATAGACGTAACAATGCTTCTGGAAAATCCAAATCCCATCGAATTGACGATATCCTTCAGTGTTTAATGAAAATGGATCCTTGCCTTCTTAAAAAACCGGACGAGAGTTGGATCATATGCGCTTTTTTTACCGGAACTGTCATAACAGCGACTATGGAACACATGCACACCAAGCACTATCACATGAAGAGAAAAATATTATAACTGTCCTTCTAGTTTGCTGTACATATGGCCCAGGCAAAAGGCTTTAAGAAATCATTTAAACATCGATGTTATACTTGGTAATCATAAACTTAACTCAGAAGAAAATTCTTTTAGGTTAGTGTCTTTTGAGATATCCATGTTTTTTTCTGTCATAACACAAGACGTAGAACTTATTTATTTGAATAATGAAATAGTAATGTAAAGACTGGAAAAGAAGGAAAAAAATGTGACAGTCCATGGTATGCATATGCTAAAACGACTACCAATTACTACCTCCAACATAGAAAAGGGAAGTATTCTACGATGGGCAAAGTTTAATCCGAAGGGTAAAGTCATTAAAAATATATTGGATATCAGCAAATTTCATTCTGATAAAACAGGTTTATACCGTAATTTGTACACCTTGAGTACAGCAACATCTAGCACAACTAACACTCTGAGTAACCAGTGCCTATACTGATGAATCTACCGTTTATATACCTCTGTAAATACACTACAATGAGATCTTACACCGAATATTGTGAGCGTTAGCAGGAGGTCTCCATAACAGAACGACTGGGGGAAGGCGGGCCTGAGCCCTCACGAGAAGTGGGGCTTACTTTTGATTGATGGGGAACAGGGGAGGTTGTAGCTTTGGGTGAGCTCGACTCTTTTGATTTCAAAGGGCTAGTTGGCACTGAGGATTTAGGTGAACTCGTCTCTTCTTGGTATGAGAGCCTGCATGGCTTGGGAGAGCATGGTGTTGCTAAGGGCTTGGGCGATGCTGAGTCATCACGAGGTAAGACGTGTGGACTAGTTGCTGTCTTAGGCTGGGCAAAAAATTTATCTTCCCGATTTATGAAAGGTGATTTAGGAGAACATGGAGGGATTGGGGGCAAAGATTTGTACGAATCCTGACGCTGAAAACGACGAGGTTTCGGCTGAGGAGAGCTAGGAGGGGGCATCGGCTGAGGTGAAAGGGAATCTTCACGACTGAGGATATGACCCTCAGGAGAACTAGCTGAGTCTGACGTCTGTGGGAAGAGTGTATCCTGATTTATATAAGGTCCAGGCGAACTCGGAACTGGTGTTTGGAAAGCAAATGAATCTTTGTTTATAAAGGGAGACTTGGGAGATCCAGGAGGCAATTGTGATTGGAATGAGCTTGAGTCTTGACGCTGAAGCCGCCTTGGTTTAGGTCGAGGGGAACTAGGAGGTGCTGGAGGCTGAGGGGAGCTTGAGTCCTGACGTGTCATTGGCTGTGGAGAGCTAGGAGGTTTAGCGGGTTGAGATGGCAACGGATCTTCCTGATTAATGAAAGGGGATGCCGGGGAACTACGTACAAGTTTGGGCTGTTCTAAACTTGGGGCTTGACGCATAATGCAGGGAGAAATAGCAGAAGCAGGAAGGATTTCAGTTTGTCTTGGGAGTAGATCATGGCGATCTTTGAATGGAGAAGGAGGTGAACTTGGAACAATGGGTGCCTCAAGAGAATCTTGTCGATCAATGAATGGAGCTGGAGGAGACGTGGACATGATCCGACATTGCATTGTGAGTGAATCTTGATGAACCATTGGAGATTTTGATGTGGAAGTGGTAGGGATTTCCGGTTGGAGCATAAGTGAATCTCGTCGACTTACATAGGTTGAGTCAGAAGAAGCAGCAGGAGTTCGATAACTACTGAAGGATCCTGGTGGGGAAGTGGGTAGCATCCGAGAATGAATTGAATCAGAGTGACCCACAACATTTGCTGATGGAGATGCAGGAAACATTTGAGATTGAAGTGAATCACGGCGACCAACAAGAGTTGCTGATGGAGAGACAGGAGGGATTTGGAACTGAAGTGAATCACGACGGCTTACATAAGTTGCTGATGGAGATGCAGGAGGCATCTGCGACTGAAGTGAGTCACGTCGGCTTGCAAAAGCTGATGATGTGGAAATAGGAGACATTTGGGACAAAGGTGAATCACGGCGACTTACAAAAGTTGCTGATGGAGAGGCAGGAGGCATCTGCGACTGAAGTGAGTCACGTCGGCTTGCAAAAGCTGATGATGGAGAACCAGGAGGGATATAAGACTGAGGTGAATCATGGCAACTTATAAAAGCTGATGGGGAACCAGGAGGGATCTGAGTTAAATCGCGGTAACTTGTTAAAGTTCCTGATGGAGAGGCAGGAGGTATCTGCGACTGAAGTGAGTCCCGTCGGCTTACAAAGGTTGCTGATGGGGAGCCTGGCAGAATCTGAGACAAAGGTGAATCGCGGCGACTTGCTAAAGTTGCTGATGGAGATGCAGGAGCCATTTGTGATGGGAATGAGTCCCGTCGACTTGTAAAAGCTGATGATGGGGAACCAGGAGGGATATGAGATAAAGGTGAATCACGGCGACTTATAAAAGTTGCTGATGGAGATGCAGGAGGCATCTGCGACTGAAGTGAGTCACGTCGGCTTGCAAAAGCTGCTGATGGGGAACCAGGAGGGATCTGAGACAGAGATGAATCACGGTAACTTGTTAAAGTTCCTGATGGAGAGGCAGGAGGCAGCTGCGACTGAAGTGAGTCACGTCGGCTTGCAAAAGCTGCTGATGGGGAACCAGGAGGCATTTGAGATAGAGGTGAATCACGACGACTTACAAAAGTTGCTGATGGAGATGCAGGAGGCATTTGTGACTGGAGGGAGTCACGTCGGCTGGCAAAAGCGGATGATGGGGAACCAGGAGGGATATGAGATAGAGGTGAATCACGGCGACTAGCAAAGGTTGCAGGTGGAGAAGAAGGAATATGGGACTGTTTGAGTGATTCTCGACGATCAAATTGAAAGGGCACGGGAGAAGAAGGAGACATTTCAAACTGGAGCGTTTGTGAATCTCGGCGATCTTTGAAAGGAGACACTGGGGACATTTGAGGCTGTGAATCTCGACGACTTTTAAGAGTTCCTGGTGAAGCAGGGGGAATTTGGGGCAAGGAAGATCTAGAGTCTTGACGATGTAGGCGTCTTATTTTTGGTAATGGGGAACTTGGAGGTGCTGGAGGCTGGGGAGAGCATGAGTCTTCTCTTTTCATTGTCGCACCTTTAAAATGTGGTGAGCCTGGTGAAGCTGGAGGAGTGCTGGGATGCTCCTGCTGAAGACGAGCAGCTGGCGATTTTGGGGAACTAGGTGATGAGAGCAATTTGGGCGAGCCTGACTTTTCAGGATGGAGTCGTTGAATTGTCGCATGGGGAGACACAGGAGATGCAGACTTACGACGAGAAGCGTATTCCTCACGCAAGAAGCGAGGAGTTGATGGCTGGGAAGAGCTTGACAATTCTAAAACAGGAGAGGTGTCAGAATCATCACGTTCAAGCTGTGTAATTACTGAGTGAGGAGTACTTGGAGGTGTAGGCATGCTTGAGGAACCAGTGCCATTGTCTTCTTGCTGGAGGGGTTGGGATGTTGACTCAGGAGACACAGGGGACACAGGGGACACAGGGGACTCTGGAATGTTAGAGCAATCAGTGTCTTCACGCTGTAAACGTCTAACCGTTGGGAGAGGTGAACTTGGAGATGTTGACACTGAATCATCACTCTGGAGATAGTGTGTGGATGATTTGGTGGAGCTGGGAGATTCAGGAATGTGAGATGAATCAGAATCATCTCGTTGGAGATGTTTGCATGTTGGGAGAGGAGTAGCAGGAGGGGTTGATAAATGAGAGGAACTTGAGTCATCACGTTGGAGTCGCTGATTTGATTGTTGTGGGGAACTGGTAGATGTTTTGGCGAAGGCTGAGTCATCACGATGGAGCCGTCGGACTTTTTGATGGGTGGAAACAGGAAGAAGAAGCTGGTTAGCATCAGAGTCACCACGATTAAGACGACGGACCTTGGGGTGAAGATTAAGAGTGGGTGTCAGGAACTGAGAGGATACCGACTCTTCACGTTGAACACGCTTATGATTTGGGAGAGGGGAACTTGGAGAGGTCTTCGAGTCTTCTCGACGATTTGCTATGGGAGAAGCTGGCCACTGTGGAGACTCGGACCCTTCACGGACAAGACGACTACCCAGCAGTCGAGGGGAGCTAGGCGAAGCTAGGGACTGCGAAGAGCCAGACCCATCACGCTGAAGTCTGTGTGCAAGTGGAAGTGGCGACAAAGGAGATGCTAATGACTGGGGAGAGGCAGAGTCTTCACGAGACAGAAGATGGGCAAGAGGGTATGGAGAGCTGGGGGGTGCTGGGGGCTGATTTGGATCATCAGTATCAGTTTCTTCCATGTACGTCGGCAATGAATGGTGTCCTCCCTTCTCATCACGCATGAGTGTGGGACTTGCAGGGCTATGTGTACTGTACTGGCGCCTCAGTACTCGTCGTTCATTACGAGTTGCTGGTCTCGAATTTCCTGGCTTGGTATGTGGGGGCGTAGGCTCAGGAGGGCGTGGAGGAGGCTTCTGGTTAGCTGCTCGCACTGGAACTGGGGAGGCTGAAGGAGAACTGTTAGGAGAACCAGATGGGCTTGTATCATTACTGGGATTGTCTATGCTCAGTTCTGGTACCATCAAATGGAATGATACTGATTCACTAGCATCAGACCCTGTAGAAGATTCACTAGATCGTCTTTGATGTGATGCAGCACTATCCGCTCTTTGTATGGGATTCTGTTCACTATCAGCCCTCTTCCAGCCAGTTGCTGCCTCCTCTTTCATTTGAGGTGTAGTTGCAGAGTTTGTTCTCCGAAGTGACGGGACTGTAAACACTGCACACATTGGTTCCTCTACACTACTGGTCGGGGCAAGGGACGTATGGCTGTTGGCTAAGTCACTCTCCGATGCTATTACCGAGTGAGCTGCTAATTTCTCACAAGAAGCACTCAAATGGCTGCTTATTGAAGGCAACACTAATGACTCCATGGTAGGTGCCGACAGCATAATACCAGGAAGTTGGTTGTCCTGGTCTTCACAGCGCTGTCGTTGAAGCATTTTTTGGCGACTTCGTTGATCTTTTGGTTTATGCAGATTGCCAAGAGTTGGGGCACGAACAGGAGAATTATAAGTTCCAGAAGGTGATGCAGGACCAGATGGATTGATACCTAGTCTGTAC
>NW_028234436.1:18087568-18095068 GCF_977035675.1 Penaeus japonicus
AGCTACTGAACTGGGATTGCATGAAAGGGAAGGGTCTAGTTTATGACCAAGACTGAGCAGAATGCAACAGACATTACACAAAAGGTTCTGACTGGAAAGGGCTTTGTACGTAAAAGAGGATTCAATACAATAAGCTGCATTGTCCAGGGGGAATAAATGATAATTACAATATTTATTCTACTTACTGCAACTAAGTCTGGCGGGTGGACTTGCAAAAAATAATATGGTGCAGCTCGTTCGTCTTGCTTATCTATTCACGTGCAGTTGCATAAGGCAACACTAGAGAGGTTGTTCATAATGGTTCAAAATAAGACTTAGTGGGTTGTGTGTGTGTGTACAAGACAAGACCAGACGAGCTTTAGAAAGACCAGGAGGTACCCGAACTCGATACCCAGAAGCCAAAGGGCCGCGCTGGAATACCAAGCGCCTGAGAACCACTTCAAAGCCCGCCCCGTGTCCCAAAGACAGGACATGGCATCCTAGAGAAGGATCTTAGGACAAGGAACATACCGAATGGGTCTGAGAGACGTCGTCACGTTCTGAAGAGCTCATGCGGGACCAGTTGATGCGCATGACGCTGCCTGGGAGACTCTTGACCCTGATGGAGGAGGTGAAGGTCAGGTCAGCGGATTTATCACTCGTGAAATGGGTACGAGGGCGTTGGGACTTGCATAGATAAAGAACTCTTTTGTTTCATCATCATCATTATCATCATCATTATCATTAATCAATCATTTATCCTTTATCATTATCATTAATCAATCATTTATCATTTATCATTTACCATTATCATTATCATTAGTCAATCATTTATCATTTATCATTATCATAATTATTGTTTTCATTAGTATTAGTATTGTATCATCAATGAAATTGTTATTGTTATAATTATCATTATCAAGACCACCTTCACTATTATTATCATTAGTTTATTCCTTATGAATGAAATAATTAGTAATTAGTAATTAGGTATATAGGTTTAAGCGAACGAAAAAATGTGTACATTATTTTCTAATGACTAGCATTCTCATGAACATTATAATTTCTCTTGCTACTGTTATTACTACTGCTGCTACCAGTACTGCTATTCTTGTCATTATAGCTATTTTGTTACTCTTTCACCATCATTATCTTTATCATCTGTAATAATGATAATATAGATAATAATAGTAATTGTAATAGTGATAATAATGATAATGTTACCATTATCATTATTATAGATATAATTCCTATTATTATCATCATTACTAGCACCAGAATCTTTTATCAGCATGTTTGTAATTACAGTCATATTATTTTTGTTTTTTATCATTATCATCATCATCATTATTATTTTTGTCATCATTATTATGATTATTGTTAATAATGATATTACTATCATCATGATATATATTTTTGATAGTATATTATCATCATCATTACCATCATAAATATTATCATTATCATTTTTATTATCATTGTTCTATCATCGTTATCATCATTACTACTGCTACTACTACCACCAATATTATAATTATCATCGTCGCCATCATTGACATTATTACAATCATTATTATTATTATTATTATTACCTTTACAATTATTATTACTATTACAGTTAGCATCATTATTATCATCATATAATCATTATTGTGGCTGTTACCATTATCGGCATTATCATAATCCTCCTCCTCCTCATCATCATCATCATTATCATCATAATCATTTTTTATTAACTAGTTATTCGTTAATGACGGAAAAACCCATTTCCATTTTTTTTTTAATTATCATTTTTTTATTTGTTACACAATAGCATATCACACCATAGCTAACTCCTTTATTATATTAGCATATGTATTGCTGTAACGGGGAATTAGGGAAAGGTTTAAGAAAAACATTGAAAGAAATGAACTATACCTGTGGGATAAAAAAAAAAGAAATATACGGAAAAATATCATGGGTTAGATAATTTACTGCATAATTTACTTGAAAATGTATTGTGAGGTAATGGTATATATAGATACTGTCAAATATGTTTAATGATCTGATTTAGAAAAGTACTTATTTGTGCAGTTGAACAGTTAAATGTCTTTTGAACTTGCCCACTAGTGGTATTAACAGAAAAGTTTGATAAATTCACAGTATCATTGCTTTTTTTTGTCGACCATATTACTATCATGATTACTACTACTACTGCTGTCATTATTATCATTATTATATTATTGTCATTGATTTTATAGATACTATGACAATTATTATCATTATCATTATTAGGATAATCATCACCATCATTGTTATTATCATCATTATTATTATCATTAACATCCTTTTTGATATCGTTATTATCAGTATCATAATTATCATCATTACTATTATTGTTATTATCATTATCATGCTTATTAGCATTACTATTATTATTATCCTTATCATTATTATTGCTACTATCATTATTATCGTCATTATCATTATAATTTCAACTACTACAACCTTTTCAGTTCAAGGTCATCCAAACCTCCAGTGTCAGGTCATCCGAACACAACCACAGGTCACTACTCTTGTTTATACCTTTCTTCGTCTTCCTTCAAGTGACCCTTTCTTACCTGAAGGAGTTGTTAAGGCTCGAATATGACCCGATTGACCTCTTGGGCAAGGGCGCTGACCCCGTCTCCCCGCGGCCGTTGTCGTAACATCTTCCCAATGTGTCCACTCCGTTGACCTTTTGGCTCGCGTCGTTACTGCGGACGGAGAGGAGTCTGAGAAGAGGTCAGGTTATTGTGGCTATCTGCTGGTGGTGGGGTTGGGGTCTATAAGTCATATAAGGTCAAAGGTTATTATATATAGAGAGAGATATGAATGTTTTGTTCTATTTTTTTTTCTATTTTTCTTCTATTTTTTGACCTTCGTTCTTAGTTCTTTCGATTCTTTTATTCCTCTTTTTGAAGGTCAAGGTGAGGTCTTATTATAGGTCAAGCTGGGTTACTAGTTACAGGTTACAGGTCATTTTTATTTATATATCTTCCAGGCATCCTCTTCTCACTTTCAAAGGAATATTACGGAAAACGCATGAAAAATGACATGGGTCCATAAAACTTTATATTGCACATAAAGTGAATAAGTTTAGCATATGCAATTTTCAAATAGATATTCATAAAAAAAATAAAGCACGTTGTATCCCGATACTACGAATATCTTGCAATTATTTTGTAAAATATCTATCTAATAACACCAGTAACACGGAAAGAAGCTCTACGTGTATAGAGATTAATATCAACTTTATTCTGCATATTACTGCAACAAAGGATAGTAAAGCGAGGGGATATTGAAACTTAATTGCTCATATTGCAAGCACTGACGAGAGAGCATACTCGTTATCCAAGTCTTTTGCAAGTTTCTCACTCATTCTCTTTGTTAGCAGATCTTAATTTGCTCTATTTGCATTATCTATTTTGGTTTGTTATTCTGTATGTTTAGCTGTTCGGTTATCTCCCTAATTATAAGTCTGACTGTTATCGATCTTTAAACTGTTATTGTTATTTTATTATCTACATTATCGTCATCAGCATGATAATCATCATTATAGTTGTGATTATTAATTTTGTTATTGTTATCATTAGTATTATCATTATTATAATGCTAAAAGAATAGTATTATTATCGTTGTTATTGTTATTATCATTTTCATTATCATCATTATCATTATTATTATTATCATAATCATTATCATCATCATTATTGTTATTATTATTATTACTATTATCATTATTATTATCATTATTACTAGTATGATTATTACTATTATTATTATTATCATTATCATCATTATTATTATTACTAGTATTATTATTACTAGTATTATTATTATCATTATCATCATTATCATCATCCTTATTATTATTATTATCATTATTATTATCATGATTATCATTACTATTATTATTATTATTATTGTTATTATTATTATTATTATCATTATCATTATTTTGGTCACTTTTACTCATAACCATCACTATGATTCTATAATCATCCTCATTATCATTGTTATCATTATCATTTTTGTTACTATCATTATCATCATCATTATCATTGTTATGATAATTTTTGCTATTATTACTATCATTCTCATCATCATTATCATCACTTTCATTACTATCATTGTCATCATCATCATAATCATCATCATTACTAATATAAAGATAACCATTATCACCCTTATCATCATCACTAATAAGAATAGTAGAAATAACAGGAATAATGGTCGTTGTAGTAGTAGTAGTAGCAGTAGCAGTGGTAGTAGGACTAGCAAGAGTAGCAACAGTACTTCATATGTTAGTATTGATATCGCAAGTAGTAGCAATAGCAGAATCAACATCATCAACAGGAGTATAAATAGTAACAGTAGTAACAGTAGTAGCAGGAGTAGCAGTAGCAGTAGCAGTAGCAGTTTGGAAGTGGAGATATGATGAGAAGAACCAAAGCTGAAACACCTTTTTCACAGTTGATAATAATGAAAAAAAATTACAAAAAACATACTAACAACCTGAGTTAAAAATAGTATGTACGAGAACAGAACCATAATTGGACAATAGAACCCCAATTAGACAACAGAACCCCAATAGGACAACAGAACCCTAATAAGACAACAGAACCCTAATTAGACAACAGAACCCCAATAAGACAAGAGAACCCCAATTAGACAACAGAACCCCAATAGGACAACAGAACCCTAATAAGACAACAGAACCCCAATTAGACAACAGAACCCCAATAGGACAACAGAACCCTAATAAGACAACAGAACCCCAATTAGACAACAGAATCCCAATAAGACAACAGAACCCAAATGAGACAGCAGAACCCCAACCTAAACAAAGTCAAACCAAATGAACACCACCCACAACAACACGCTACCCCCCTCAACCCACCACCACCGAACCCCGGTACAAAATGTCGCACCCACCTAGCTGGGCTATTACACCAGTAGTCATAGTAGTCGAGCGGTCTACCGGGCATGTCTTCGAGGCTAGGGTAGAGTTCATACTTGCGACGGGGCTTGCACTTGCTCTTGTAAAGGATGATAGTCACGCTGAAGATGAAGAAGAGGGCGAGAGTGATGGCTGTCCTTATTCCAGTCCAGACGTCGTAAGTTGAATAGAACTCCTGTGGGAATAAGGGGAGTGGGTTAGGTGATTGGGTGTGTGTGTTTCGGTCTTAAGCTGTGTTGTTCTTAATCTGTATTGTCTTTAACTTGTATTGCCCTTAACCTGTATTGTCCTTCACCTGTATTGTCCTTAACCTGTATTGTCCTTGACTTGTTTTGTCCTTAACCTGTATTGCCCTTAACCTGTATTGTCCTTCACCTGTATTGTCCTTCACCTGTATTGTCCTTCACCTGTATTGTCCTTCACCTGTATTGTCCTTAACCTGTATTGTCCTTCACCTGTATTGTCCTTCACCTGTATTGTCCTTAACCTGTATTGTCCTTAACCTGTATTGCCCTTAACCTGTATTGTCCTTCACCTGTATTGTCCTTAACCTGTATTGTCCTTAACCTGTATTGTCCTTCACCTGTATTGTCCTTCACCTGTATTGTCCTTAACCTGTATTGTCCTTAACCTGTATTGTCCTTCACCTGTATTGTCCTTAACCTGTATTGTCCTTCACCTGTATTGTCCTTCACCTGTATTGTCCTTAACCTGTATTGTCCTTAACCCGTATTGTCCTTAACCTGTATTGTCCTTGACTTGTTTTGTCCTTAATCTGTATTGTCCTTAACCTGTGTTGTCCTTAACCTGTATTGTCCTTAACCCGTATTGTCCTTAACCTGTATTGTCCTTAATCTGTATTGTTCTTAACCTGTATGGACCTTAATCTGTATTGTCCTTAATCTGTATTGTCTTTAACTTGTATTGTCTAACTTGTATTGCCCTTAACCTGTATTGTCCTTAACCTGTATTTATAAGGGATATGGAAATCGTCGTAGAAAGAGTCGGGCGGGTATGAAGATCTCTTGTTTTGAAAATTAAATGTGTTGTCAAATGCGTGAAAATTGTGGCATAAACTTTGGGGATGTGCTGTAAATCGTGGGAAAATCGTGAGAGGAGGGCCGAGCATGTATGAAAATCGTAGTTAGAGGTTCAAGCATTTATCAAAACGTAATGAGAGTTTCGGGCATGTATCATAAATCACCTACGTACTAAATATATTGAAGATTGCAGTGAAAATGCTTAATAGGCCTACTGGCTTTGTGGTATGAAAATCGTGACTAGAGCTTCACCTATGCAAGCAAATGTCGTGAGAGGTTCGTGCACATATAATAAAACACCTGTATGAAAAAATAAAATGAAAATTGTGCTGAGAGGGTCATGCATGTAGCGCTATCGTAGTGACATGCTTGTGCATATAAGAATATCGTGATGGGAGGTTCGTGCCTGAATTATACAACATGTGTTTTACAAATGGTATAAATATTGTAGGACATGTCTAGAAATCACACTGAAATGTTCGTGTACATATGAATATCATGATGAGAGGTCCGTACATGCATCATTAAGCATATGAACATTGTGGCAAGAGGTTCAATTCATGTGTTAAATATTGCTAGTATCATAAATATTTCATGGAAGCCCTGGTGAAAAGATTGTCATGTTATGAAAATTGTGGAAGCATCATCAATTTCTTGTGCAATATTATAAAAGTTATAAAAAAATGTAATATGAATCTTTCAGATATCAAAAGTTAACTGAGGGAGGGACGGAAAGCGCAATTTTACGGGGAAAAAAAGCTATAATAAAAATCGTAATAACAATGATGATCATGGCAATGATATTGATAAAGATGATAATGATACTGATGATGATGGTGATAAAGATAAAAGCAATAACAATAATAACAACAACGACGACACAACAACAACAACAACAACAAAATGATAATGATAAGTGATGATAGATAATAACAATAGTGATAATAATGTTAATGATAATAATGATAATGATAACAACATCAACAGCAATGATGATAATAATCATAATAACAATGATGGTGATAATAATGATTACAATGATGATAATGATAATGATAACAATGATGATAATAGTAATAATAATACTAATAACAATGATGATAATATTAGTAATAAAAAATAGTGACATTAGCTATTACAAAAGTTCCAATTATCAAACTAAAAGGGGTTACGTGGACAAAATATCTATACAAAAAGGCAATTAATTCCACATGCCAGTGATTAAGTCCATAAATTAAGCCGGGGAAAACCTGCAAATTCAGAAGCCTAAAAAGTAATCAATTAATGACACTTAACTCCGAATGCCACATAAATATAAACGAGGATCCCTGATACGTTATGGCACTGGCACTAGAATCACTCAATGGAATAAGCCTGATTGGAAGAGGCGGGGGGGAGATGAGGGGGGGGGTGAGAAGGTGAGAGGGGGAGGGGAGAGGAGGTGGGGGGGAGAAGGTGAGAGGGGAGAGGAGGGGGGGGGGGGGAGAGGGGAGGGAAGAG
>NW_028234436.1:18105068-18107568 GCF_977035675.1 Penaeus japonicus
AGAGGAGGAGTAGAGAGCGGAGGAGGGAGAGGAGGAGGGAGAGGAGAAAAGATAAGAGGAGGAGGAAGATGAGCTGGAAGAAGAGGATGAGGATGAGGAGAAGGATGAGGAGGACGAATAGGAGGAGGAATAGGAGGAGGAAGAGGAGGAGGCGGAGGAAGAGGAGGATTGCGAGGAGGCACACGATAATGAGGATGATAATGGTGAGAAAAAGATAGTGATGATGATAAGGAGGAGAAAGAAGAGAAGGAAGAAATAGAAACAGAAGCAGAAAAAAAGAAAGAAAACAACGTGTAGAAACAAAAAAAAATAATAAAAAAATAAATAAAATGAAAAAAAGCTTTCTCTTTCACCCGGAGAAGCAGAATTATTCAACACATACTCATCATCTTCATCATCATCATCATCAGAGGCATCATGCCAAGTTGCAAAAACAGTTTCGCTTTATTTTAAGAAGACAAAACAGATCACAAAGACACACACATACTCGCAGGGACATTGTCGTAATGGCGTCATATTATTCGAGTACGAACATAATTCTCCTTTTTTCTTTTTTTTTTATCATGATTATTACTGTTTTCCTTCTTAAGATTATCATGGAATATTGTATTATTATAATTATCACACACTTTCTTTCTATTTTTGTCGTCTCTTTGATGAGTTTAATGTTGTTTTTTTGTTTTTTTTTCACATAGAATTATCAGCAAAAAGCTTGTGTAACTTTAATGAACGAAGGAGGTATGGTATTAATGAATAAAGCTTAGGGGTGAGAAGCAAAGGAAAAACAAGTATTGAGCAACGAAACAAATAAATGACAAAGAAGTCAATAAGACACAGACAAAGCTTATGGAAATGATAAGAATGTACGGAATACCAGGAGAATGGGAATAGATAAGAAATATAAGAAATAAGAGAGAAGAATATCATATGAAGAACCGGAAAAAATAATATAAGATGATTAAAAACGTGAAAGAAAGCAAAATAAACAAACAAACAAAAACAAGCAACACAATACAGACGTAAGAAAAAAAACAAAAAAACAAAGGGAAATAAACATGGCTACAAAATAGATGAAAATGAAGATGAAAAAAATGGCAAAAAGTAAAAAATAAAAGAAAAATAATAGCGAACCAGAACTACTTTAGATGAGCAAGCTATATAGGAAAATGAAAATAACTTTATGAAAAATGACATACCAGAGAGAAAAAAAAATATAAATGGTAAAAGTCAGTGTTCCAGGTAGCCAAAAAGGAAGTGTTGCAGCGAGACAAAAAGTATTGCAGAAAGACAAAACGTTGCGCTTCTAGTAGATAAAATGCAACGAGAGAGAGAGAGAGAGAGAGAGAGAGAGAGAGAGAGAGAGAATGAGAGAGAATGAGAGAGAAAGAGAGAGGGAGAAGGAGAAGGAGAGGGAGGGAGGGAGATAGAGAGAGAAAGAGAGAGAGAGAGAGAGAGAGAGAGAGAGAGAGAGAGAGAGAGAGAGAGAGAGAGAGAGAGAGAGAGAGAGAGAGAGAGAGAGAAAGAAAGAGAATGAGAGAGAGAGAATGAGAGAGAAAGGGAGATGGAGAAGGAGTAAGAGAGGGAGGGAGGGAGATAGAGAGAGAGAGAGAGAAAGAGAATGAGAGAGAGAGAATGCGAGAGAAAGGGAGATGGAGAAGGAGTAAGAGAGGGAGGGAGGGAGATAGATAGATAGATAGATGGAGAGAGAGAGAGAGAGAAAGAGAGAGGGAGAAGGAGAAGGAGAGAAAGGGAGGGAGGTAGATAGAGAGAGAGAAAGAGAGAGAGAGAAAGAGAGACAGAGAGAGAGAATAAGCGAACAAGATAGAGACAGAGATAGAGAATAAACGAGCGAGAGAGAAGAGAGAGAAGGAGAGAAACGTATAAAAGATGCAAGGAGACTCGAATATAAATGATGATACATCGCTTGGAATTAATAATACAGCTGGTCTAAAATTAGCGTTAGGCAGATGAACAGCCAGGAGGCAACAAGGCTGCAATTTAGATGAGTCTGACGTCATCACGCTCGGCTAGCCTGCAGGATCTGGTCAATGGATTTTGTGTTGGTAGGCTGGCAGTCCTCTTCGCTTGGTCACATTTATGCAATTATTAATTTGATTTTTTTTTGGGGGGGGGAGGCGTTCTCTCTCTCTTTCTCTTTTTCCTTTTTTTTTTTTCCATTTTTCTCTTTCGCTCCCTCTCTCTTTCGTTCGTTTGTAGCTCATTATTGAAATATGGATTTTTAAAACTTTTTTACGTGTTTTCATCTTACTCTTTTTTTTTTTTTGGTTCATTAGATAAACATATATATATATATATATATATATATATATATATATATATATATATATATATATATGTATATATATATATACATACATATATTTTATGTTATATATATATATATATATATATATATATATATATATATATATTCAGCCTTTTTTTCTTATTTTTCTTATGCATTTGTATTTCTCTTTCGTTATTCGTAATTCTCTGTCCT